>NC_143158.1:12651665-12749848 GCF_041381405.1 Jatropha curcas | reverse complement strand
ACTTCTCTTTTCTGTTGGACCAGAAGGTCGAAGCAATACCAGCAATAAAGTGAATCTGGCCACCTGAGTAGCCGTCAGCTCTCCCCGCCTATGTCTGGCATAAATACCGGGGGCCTGGAGATGCAACCAGCGTCTGGAAACGCTCAAGGCTGGAGTAGTAGAACCTGGCCCGAAGATCCGAGGCAGATCTATCCCGATCAGCTCCACCATCCGGTCAGAAGAGATCTCTGTCCTCCAGTCATTATATAATTCAATCGGCCGAGTGCCAAAAGGGATCCCGGAGAAAAATGAAAAGTATTAGTGGTGTCCCACCATCTCTCGGCCAAAGCGCCCAGTAACTCCTTGTGACTGTTTCGGCCCGCATCAAAATGCCTCAGGTAACCCAGATGGGACGGGCTGATAATCGCTCCAACCGGGTGGCTGGGATCGAATATTCCGATCGGGATTTGGGACATAGAGGTCTCACCCACATCCAATTTGATATAAGGATCCTAGAAGGTAAAGCAATATAAGAATTATCCTTCGGTTCCTTACTAAGGATAATGTCTTAATTCTACCTTAGCATGCATACTAATAAAACAGTGAGTGCAGAAAAATAAAAACAAATCAGGCCACAGAGGCCTAAAATTCACATTTTCGGCCACCTGGGCAAAGAAGCCAGTCACGGAGGCGTGAGTATCAGCGTCCGCCGTAAGCTTGACCTCGTCAAGAGAAATCCCCAAAGACTCCAGATATTCCTCACCACTTAAGTCCGAGGAAGCCATGAAAGAAAGGTTCTTAGAACCTTAGAAGTTGAGAGAATTTGAGAGAGCTCTTTGATTTGGAAAGCTTAGAATGAATGAAAATGAGTTTTTTCAAGCTATTTATAAGCAAATAGCTAAAGGGCGGGTCTCCTGAACGCGTCTGATTTTCGCCATCAAAATTTGCGTTTCAGACAACCACCGACTCCCATAAATCATTTTTGTGGTCACCGGTGGGGGGCAATTGTGAATACTCAAATTTTGAGGTTCAAAAAGCATGTTTTCCCGGACTACAAACAGTCCGACCGGACCGGAGGCCATTTTGGAAGTTCCCCGAAAGTATGCCAATATGGTACTTAAAACGTCCGGGATGTCGCGAGGATCGCAGAACTGGTCCCGGAATAATTTTTGCAGGTTCGGAACTCCCGGAAAAGCCCCGGGAGTGAAATACAGGGGATCCCACCACGGCGGCAGCAACCGCCCCGCCTCCCGGGCGGCAGCTGCCGCCCTGCCAGGCGGCACCTGCCGCCCTGGACCCGAAAATGGCCTATAAATAGACCATTTTCAGCCTATTTTTTGACACCCTTGTCTGTGTTGACGGACGATCTTCCTCCCTCCCACGCTCTTTGCGATTTCTTTACCATTTTTTGCATTTTATTTAATTTTTATTGCATTTTTATTGTGATATTTGGACACTAAAATTGAACAAAAAAATAAATTAATTTTCCCCAAGCGAGGAGCTTAAATCTGGAATTAAGAAGTGGCCGCCGATTAAATCAGGTACGTAAACGAAACTCTGCCTATTTAATTTTAGCACTTCATGCATGTTTCTCTTCTACTCCTAATAATTCTACAACTGCATAAATGCATCCATGTCATCATTAGGCAAACAAATTGCCTCAAGTAAATGAATTTAAGCTAAATGCCCGGTTAATTAATAATCGTGGTAATAAGCTTAAATCCGACAATTTTGGCTAAAGAGCCTAGTTAATTAATAACTACGGTTCAACTGCCTTATTTTCAACAAATCCGGCTTAAGTCCAATTAATCAATAATTGTGGCTAAAAGTCTTAATCAATCACGTTTTGACAACAAATTGTCTATGATTTAATCGATTTTTAGCAAACAAATTGCTTATAAATGAGACTAACCATTTTAGCGACAAATCGCGTAAAATCGACATTTTTGGCAAAATGCCTTAAAATGAACCGATTCTCGGCCAAAGGCCTAAAATCAACCATTTTAGCGACAAATCGCGTAAAATCGACATTTTTGGCAAAATGCCTTTAAAATCAACCATTTTCGGCTCAAAGCCGTAAAATCGACATTTTTGGCAAAATGCCTTAAAATGAACCAATTTTCGGCCAAAGGCCTAAAATCAACCATTTTAGCGACAAATCGCTTAAAATCGACATTTTTTGGCAAAATTCCTTTAAAATCAACCATTTTCGGCTCAAAGCCGTAAAATCGACATTTTTGGCAAAATGCCTTAAAATGAACCAATTTTCGGCCAAAGGCCTAAAATCAACCATTTTAGCGTCAAATCGCTTAAAATCAATCTTTTGGCAAAATGTCTTTAAAATCAACCATTTTCGGCTCAAAGCCGTAAAATCGACATTTTTGGCAAAATGCCTTAAAATGAACCAATTTTCGGCCAAAGGCCTAAAATCAACCATTTTAGCGACAAATCGCTTAAATCGAACATTTTTGGCAAATTAATTGCCTAAATCAATCAATTTTTGGCTAAATGCCTTAAAACCAACTTTTTTTTGGCGACGAACGCCTAATCGAATCAATCGATCTTTTGGCAAAATGCCTAAACAAAAATCATGCACAAAGCATACACTAAATCATGCACAAAGCATACACTAAATCATGCACAAAGCATACAAAATCATGCACAAAGCATACACATTTATGCACGAAGCATACACACACTCATGCATTAAGCATACCCATTCAAAGCCCTTTTAAAAAGGCCTATCGAACTACGTTGACTTTGATCTTCCATTCAAACGGAAGTACGTAGGCACGTTCGGGATTTCACCCCGGGTGGCAAGTCGAAATCATCGAAATCACTTAAACATTTCATTAATCCATCATTCACCTTGCAAAGCATTCACTCTTTTTGGTTAGTTTATCAGCATGACATAGTCTCGGGATCCACCTCGGGTTCGTAGACCATGCCTTACACATTGGGATAATTAATCTAGTAACTAGGTTAATTAAAATTGAAGTCATTTAGGGTTTTTTCCTAGTTTACCCTAAAATAATTAAACAAGGTGGCGACTCATACATCACGTGTATTTCTTTCTTTTGTCATATGCATCACATGCCTATGCTTTTGGGGAAAGGGGTTCACAGAACTACATCAGACCTGATTCTCTTTGGAAAAAAGAAATTATATATCGGAGATATGTAGGCAACCCTCTTTGGGCACGGTCTAAACATTAATAAAAAAAATCATTTCATAATTTCATTCTTCTTTGCCAAAAAAAAAAAAAAAACCCGCTAAGCTGAAAACCCGAAAGGGCGGCTTAGGCAAAAGTTGGGGCCCGCTAAGCTGAGAACCCAAAAAGGGCAGCTTAGACAAAAATGGGTAAGCTCGCTAAGTTGAAAACCCGAAAGGGCGGCTTAGGCAAAAATTAGAGCTTGAAATAAATAAAGTTGGAAAATGCTTGGAAAACTAAATGATTTTTCTCAATTTAAGCAAAAAAGTCAAATCTCATTCCAATAGCAGCCCAAAGTCAGGCGGAAAGCAAAAGAGTCCAAACAAATAATGAAGTCTAAATCCAAGTCCAAAAAAAATACATCCAAAGAAAAAAATCCAAAAAGCCAAATAAAAGTCAAAATAAGAGAAAGATAGTAAAAGCCTATAAGAGTCTAGGTGTCCCGTCTCCTCCGTGGGGCAACATCTTCTAAATCTTCCCTAGCTGTTAAACTCTGTCCAGCCTCACCTGTCCGAGGAGCCAACACGATCTCCTCACCTGTCCCAACCTCATCATCAGTGTTAGCTTGAACCCAACCTTCGAGAACACTCAGCAGTGCAGTCCTCCTTGGTCTCTCAATCGGCCAGAGAGCAGTAATAAACCAAGCCCGATACTCAGGAGAAGTCTGAACACTGGCAGGATTAGGTAAAGGCCTAATCATACGATGATCTCTAACCCAAGCCCTAAGGATGGCTCGGGTAACACCCGGGGTAATGGCTGAATCAGCTGAAAAGTCATCCATAATCGGAACAGTTTGGTCTATCCCCATTTGCCTCAAAACGCGCGAAGCGCAGTACCAAGTACAGTGTGTGAGGCCTAAAAGATAAACCCGAGAATGGCGAAAGCTGACCTCGATGAAGCGGGTGATGTTGTACCGTGAGATGAACCACAGTATCTCATTTGGACCCAACTCAATTAGCCATGAAGTCCATGAATCAGTAGATGGGTGGGTGATCAAAATCCTCCGCATACAATACTGAGTGGGATTATAGGGTAGGAGAGTAGGAGTAGCAACCACTTGAAGGTGGTCTTTCAACCAGACCTGAGTAATGGATCCTTTCTATTACAAGGGAGTAAAGTAAAAAGAAAAAAAATGAGGAGAGATAATAAGGAGAAATACATGGAGAATGATGGGAGAAACTGTCCAGTCGTCGAACCCTAAAGCAGCCCTGTCAAGGCTCCTAATGGTTTCGGCCAGCACAATGCTGCCAATACAACCCATATCCTCCATTTGTAGAACCATGGGGCAAAGACGCAAATCCCCAAAGCCTGGGTCCCGGTTAAATAAGAAGCCAGCCAATAAACAGAAAACCAAGGCCCGCATCCTCAGCCTCATCCGGTTTGGGTCATCTGGGCAAGCCTCTGAGAATTCGTCAATCAGAGGCAGCAGAATTGCTTTTTGGTCATCAACGATCATACCTTAGCTTGGGGTCGGCTAAACTGAAATAAGGTTTCAAATGACCTAACATACCCAATTTTTACCTCATGCTTGACCAAAGGGGCATTGGGGTCACACCCTATGATGGCACAAAACTCCTCAAAAAGAGGGCACATCTCCTCCATCATGGCCCCAAACCGGAAAACGTGGGCCTCAGGATCCCAAAGTCTAATACAGGCCCTTAAAAAATCCCAGTCAATTACTACACCCCTAAGGGTAATAACAGGAGAAAGACCGTACCTCCCCAAATTGATCTTTTCAACTTTGGAGAGACTCCTAGTCCAGTTGTGCATGCTATGGTTGTAGAAGGGATTCATGTCCTTTTATTTATTTTATTTATTATTTATTGTTATTTTAAAAAAAATAATAATAAAAAAATTATAATAATAAAATAATAAAAAAAAAGGAGAGAAAAGAGAAGAAACTGACCAGGTTTTGGTGGCTTGAAAAAAGAGGGAGTAAATAAAAAAAAAACAGCAGAAAGCCTCTTAAATAGAGGAAGGGCGCGCCCGCAGGCGGCCCAGCCGCCGGAGCCGGCCACCATAAAAAAAAAAAAAATGGTGTGTCTCTTTCAATAAAAAAAAATAAAAAAAATAAAAAATAAAAAAAATAAATAAAAATAAATAAAAAAAAGAAGAAAGAGAAATGTTTTGTTTTAGAGTAAGGCAAAATTCTTTTTTTCCTATTTCATGATCCATGCATACATATTTTTTCTTTTTTTTTAGTACTAATCAAGTGCAGGTACAAATAAAGTTCAGTACAACAAATACAGCCAAGATCCGATACAGAAAATACAGCAAAAGGAAAACAAAGGAAAGCAAGAAAGTCTAGCATCTATCAACGACGGGGCCTCCTCCCCCTCTGATCTTCAAAGGCTATCTGGGTCCAGGCCGCAGCTAGTTCTTGCTACATCTCGAGAAACAGCTCCATCATCTGGTTGACCAACCCGACAGGAACCTGGAAATCATACAAAGAAAAGTGCAAGTCAATATCTCCTATGAATCCTTTTTTGTGAGAGATGTGTCAGGTTTTACCTCGGTGATGTCCTCAGAAGGAAGAACCATGTGATCCACACCCTCCAGGGAGACCTCTCGGAAAACTGGAGGACTGTTAGGGACGAAGTAAGAAATGCTATATGGAAGGCGTAAACTGGCCAGGTCTGGATGAAGCGGCCCGGTAGCCTCCAAAATAGCCCGGGGAGTCCTGGAAGGACCTGCCAGCCGGCTAGGCCCGGCCTGCGACGGCCTCTCAACCGGGGTGGAAGAAGTGGGATCTGTCATGGGCCTCCTCCTTAGAGTCCTAGTCGAGGGACCCGAAGCCCGAGAAGAACGGGTACCGAGCGGTTGGGAAGGAGCCGACCTCTGGATACTATCAAGCCGAGATCCAATAGGCGGCATCAGAGAGATTATGCAGAACTCATCGTAATCTCCTTCCATGATGAACTCCAAATGAGGGATACCTTCAGTATGAGCAGCAGTGAGCTTCATTTGTTTACCCGCCCGCATATCCTTAGGGGGGGATAAGGGACAGAGCGATAGCCTCTTAGCTGAACGTCCACTCTCTCACCCAAGTAATATCGCCGGATGATGGGGTGTGACAGGACCACTCTCCGCTGAGACAAGGCATCTGACCGCTGGAAGTCAGGATCAGCCTGAATCCAGCTCTGTAAACGGGCAGGCATCAGCCCCACGTCGGCCTATAAAAGATGTAAATATGTTAATAAATTTTTTTTAACATATCCAAAAATACTAAGCATGTACCTGCTCCAGAGGGCAAGTATCAAAAAAGGCTCTCAGCTCCTTCAGCGACTTATTGTGCCGGACGGGATGAAGGTTTGACTTGTACCATCTCCAAGCCGAAGGCGCCAGCCCTGATATGGGATCAGTCTGGAGTAACTCTGGGCGAGTGTAAGGAAAGTACTCGAATGCCCAAGTCTGCAGAACAAAAAAAAGAGAATCAGTGAGAAAGGAAAATCAAGATAAACAGAAAAAAAAACACGGAAAGGGAGAATGTTCTTTACATTACCTCCCAGAAGTAGAAGGTCCCGCTCAGCTTGCCATGGCCTCGACTCAGGTCACACATATCGTCATACATGCGGCTCAGAATAGCTCCGGCCCAGTCATACTCCTCTAAAAGGGCCAAATTCTCCAAACTCTTTAAGATAGAAGGGTTAAACTTCTCTTTCCTGTTGGACCAAAAGGTCGAAGCAAACAACAGCAACAAAGTGAATCGGGCCACCTGAGTAGCCGTCAGCTCTCCCCGTCCGTGTCTAGCATAGATGCCAGGGGCTTGGAGGGATAACCAGCGTCTGGAAATGCTCAAAGCAGGGGTAGCAGAGCCTGGCCTGACCAGCCGAGGCAGGTCTATCCCAATCAGCTCCACCATCCGATCGGAGGAGATATCAATCCTCCAGTCATCATATAGCTCAATCGGCCGAATCCCGAAAGGGATCCCAGAGATCACAGAAAAGTCTGTAGGGGTCATTGTCAACTCGCCCCAAGAGAAGTGGAAGGTATTGGCAGTGTCCCACCACCTCTCAGCCAAAGCACACAATAACTCCTTGTAGTTACTCCGACCCATGTCAAAATGCCTCAGATAGCCCAGGTAAGATGGACGGATGATCGCGCCAACCGGGCTGTTTGGATCGAATAGTTCGAGCAGAATTCCAGCCACAGAACTCTCACCCACATCCAATTTAATACGAGAGTCCTAAAAGGTAAGTCAACCTAAGAGTTACTCCTCGGTTCCTTACTAAGGGTAATATCTTAGTTCTACCCTAGCATGCATACTAATAAAAACAGTAAGCACAGGAAATTTTTTCCAAAATCACAAATTGGCCTAAGGCCCAAAATTTCACAAATTGGCCTAAGGCCCAAAATTTCACAATTTGGCCTAAGGCCCAAAAAATCACATTTTGGCCTAAGGCCTAAAAATCACAATTCGGCCTAAGGCCCAAATATTAAACGCATAAAAGTGAAAGGGAACTCACCTGGGCAAAGATGCCGGTCATGGAGGCGTGAGTATCTGTGTCTGCCATAAGATCGACCTCGTCGAGAGAAATACCTAGAGATCCGAGGAAATCCTCGTCGCTGCTGTAGCTTGGAAGAGCCATAGAGGAAGGTGGTCTTGTAGCTTTGAAACTTGAGAGGATTTGTGAAAGCTTTCTAAGGAGGGAAGTGAGTAATGAATGAAATGGTGAAATTCAAGCTATTTATAAGCAAATAGCTAAAAGGCGGGTCTTCTGGACGCGTCCGATTTTCGCCTCCAAAATTTGTGTTTCAGACAACCACCAACTCCCATAAATCATTTTTATGGTTGCCGGTGGGGGGCAACTGTGAACACCCAAATTTTGAGACTCAAAGAGCCAGCTTTCCCGGACTGCAAGCAGTCCGGCCGGATCGAAGGCCATTTTGGAAGTTTACCGAAAGTATGCCAATATGGTACTTGAAACGTCCGGGACGTTGCGAGGATCGCGGAACTAGTCCTGGAATTTTTTTCGGAGGTCCGGAGCTCCCGGAAAAGCCTCCGGAGCGAGATTTAGTAAAACCACCAGGCACGGCGGCCCAGCCGCTGGCTTCCGGTGGCCCAGCCGCCGAGAACCGGTGACCTAAGCCGCCGGCCACCGGCGGCCAGGCCACCGAAATAGTCCGATTTTCGCCTATAAATAGTGGCCCCGAGCCTTCTGTTTTCCTCACTAAGTCTGTGTTGACGGACGCTCCTTCTCCCTTACACTCTTTGCGATTCTTTACTGCTTTTCTGCATTTTTAGTTTTAGTTTTATTGCTTTCTTGTTTTGTTAAGTGGTCATTAAAATTAAAATTAATTAATATTCCCTTAACGAGGAGCATAACCTGGAGTTAAGAAGTGGCCGTCGATTAAATCAGGTACGTAAATTAATTTTTACCCATTTAATTTTTAGCACTTCATGCATGTTTCTCTTCTACTCCTCCTAATTCTACAACTGCATAAATGCATTCATGTCATCTTTAGGCAAGCAAATTGCCTCAATTAAATAAATTTAGGCTAATGCCCGGTTAATCAATAATCGTGGTATTAAAGCCTAAATCCGACAATAATGGCTTAAAATACCTAGTTAGTTAATAACTATGGTTAATTGCCTTTATTTCAAACAAATCCGGCTTAAGTTCAATTAATCAATAATTGTGACTAAAAAGCTTTAGTTAAACACGTTTTTCCCTCTTTGGCAATAAATTGCCTACATTACAATTTAATTGATCTCTTTTGGCAAACAAATTGCCTATAAGTGGATTAATCACATTTTTTAGTAACAAATCGCTTAAAATCAAATGTTTTGGCTAAAAGCCTTCAAACAATTGCTTTTGGCAAATAAATTGCTTTAAAGCAATCAATTTTGGCGACAATCGCCTAATCTTCAACTTTTGGCAATAAATTGCCTAAATCAACTTATTTTGGCTTAAAGCCTAAAAATAATCAATTTTGGCGACAAACGCCTAAATCACTTCAATTTTTGGCAACAATTGCCTAAGTCAACAATTTTGGCATCAAATGCCTTAAAATCAACATTTCGGCATCAAATGCCTTAAAATCAGCATTTTGGCATCAAATGCCCTAAAATCAACGTTTTTGGTATCAAATGCCTAAACAAAATGCACGAAGCATACACACACATCATGCATAAAGCATCCCCATTCAAAGCCCTCTAAAAGAGGCCTATCGAACTACGTTGACTTTGATCTTCCATTCAAACGGAAGTACGTAGGCACGTTCGGGATCTAACCCCGAGCGGCAAGTCAAAAACCACATAAACATTTTTCATTGGTCCAAATCACATCATCTTTCACCTTGCAAAGCATTCTTTCAGAGGTTCGTTCATCAGCATGACATAGTCTCGGGATCCATCTCGGGTTTGCACACCGTGCCTTAAACATTGGGATAATTAATCTAGTGATTAGGTTAATTAAAAATTGGAGTCACTTAGAGTTTTTCCTAGTTTACCCTAAAATAATTAAACAAGGTGGCGACTCACACATTACGTGCATTTCTTCCTTAGTCACATGCATTTGTTTGCTTGATATTTGGGGAGGGGTTCACAGCTTGAGCTTCTCCCTCATCAATGCACCTTAGGTGTAGGTCATTCCAACTTCTTTTATACAGAACTCCCCCAGTAAGGAAATATCCAAACGCTAACTGTCTCAATGTCCGTTGATCAGTCTTGTTGGACCCCTCCGGGTAGGCTTCATTCCGAAGATAATTCTGTATATCCCAAAACCAGGGCTTGTCATCGAATAGATTCATGACATGTGCTGGCTGTTTCTGAAGCCGAACTGTCAGAGGTCGAATGACTTGGTCTCCCCCTACATTAACCATGGAGGCCAAAGTAGCCAGAGCATCGGCAAACTGATTTTTGGCTTGCGGCAAGTAGTGGAATGATAAGTCCTCAAATTGCTGCGCCAATTCGTCCAAGCGTTGTAGGTAAGGAACCAAACGCTCTTCCTTGATTTTCCACTTCCTTAGAGCTTGAGAGACTATTAAATTGGAATCCCCGAAAACCCTATGGACTTTTATTTCCTTTTTTAGAGCTGCTTCTAACCCCTTTATGCAAGCTTCATACTCGGCTTCGTTGTTGGTGCAGTCGAAATCTAATTTGACTGCAATTGGGATGTATTCTCCACAAGGAGTTTTGAATACGACTCCAACCCCATTTCCATGGTAGTTTGATGCTCCATCGAAGTACATTTCCCAGACTTCACTTTCCAAGCTTAACAAATCTTCATCAGGAAATTCTACCTCTAGCATTTGGTCTTCGACCGGTAATTCTGCTAATTGATCAGCCAAGGCTCCGCCTTTCACTGCCTTTCGTTGCACAAATTTTAAATCATAGGCTGCGAGCACTGAGACCCACTTAGCCATCTTACAGTCAAGAACCAGCCTCTCCATAAGGAATTTCAAGGGGTTCGATTCAGAAATAACGTATGTAGTGTAAGACGAGAGGTAGTGCTGCAGCTTTGTACAGGCCCAGACTAGGGCCAGCACAACTTCTCTATCTTGTTGTATTTTAGCTCATATTCTAGCATCCTTTTGCTGAGGTAATACACGGCATTTTCTATCCTTGTATCTTCTGCTTGTTGAGCTAGCATTGCACCCATTGCTTCTTCTGTCACTGATAGGTACAATAGCAAAGGCTTTCCTAGCCTTGGTGGCTGTAAAACCGGCGGGGATAACAAATATTGCTTGACTTGGTCGAAAGCTTTCTGACAATCCTCATTCCATTTGATAGCTATTCGTTTTCTGAGTAGTTTGAAAATCGGACCACAAGTATCGGCCAATTGATTAATGAACCGGCTGATGTACTGTAGCCTTCCCAGGAAACCCCGAACCTCTTTTTCCATCCTCGGTGCCGGCATTTCCAGAATGGCCTTGGCTTTTGAAGGGTCAATCTCTATGCCCTTGCGACTGACCATATGCCCCAGAAATACGCCGGATGTAGCTCCAAACAGACATTTTGCCGGGTTGAGCTTTAGATTGTACTTTCAAAGTCTAAGGAAGAACTTCTTAAGTGCTGTCGTATGTTCTTCAGCTGTTTTCGATTTGACAACCATATCGTCCACATACACTTCTACTTCTTTGTGAATCATGTCATGGAAGATGGTCGTTGCCATTCTTTGATAGGTTGCCCCGGCATTTTTGAGCCCAAAAGGCATGACCCTATAGCAGTAGGTTCCCCACTCTGTGATGAATGCCGTTTTCTCTTTGTCTGGCAAATGCATCATTATTTGATTGTATCCGACAGCGAGATCAGTCAAGGAGACCATCTCGTGTCCAACCATTCGGTCCACCAGCAAATCAATATGTGGCAGGGGGAAGTTGTCCTTTGGACATGCTTTATTCAAATCCCGATAATCCACACACATTCTGACTTTTCCATCCTTCTTAGGAACCGGCACTATGTTTGCTAGCCACGTCGGGTAGGCAATGGGCTCTATGAACTTATTTTCCAGTTGCTTGGCCACTTCCTCCTTGATTTTCAAGGACCATTCTGTTTTCATCCTTCTTAGCTTCTGTTTCACTGGCTTAGCCTCAGGATATACTGGAATCTTGTGCACCACTATTGCCGGGTCAATTCCCGTGATGTCACTCGCCTTCCACATGAAACAATTGGCAAACTTCTTCAAACATTCACTGACCTATTCCCTGTTCAGACAGTCAGATGCAATGTATGTATGTTCATTTTCTTCTTTGCCAATTATTATTTTTTCTTTTTCATTTTTTATTTCGTTTATTTGATTATTTTTGCTTGGAAATGCTTGGAAAGATAGACACGTGGGGTAGTCAAGAATTTGCAAGCCTTTATTGATTATGACGGAATCGTCCTCAAAAATTACATCAAATTTGACATCTAGATCTTTTAGATCCGACACAGACGACTCAGAACTGGAACTGGACTCTGACTCGATTTTAGACTTAGGGTCAGACTCAGACTCAGTACAGAACTTGATTACAGACTCTAGGTTTGACTCGGGAGGGGGTTCATCAGCAGCGCGCTCCTCCTCGGCATACCAGTTGGTGAGAGGCCCTTCGTACGGCTTGATCAGGCTCAGCAGGTCTTGATTCCCATCACTTCCTGTAATGACTGCAACCTCGTCAAAGAGACTGGGCTGCATGAAGTCTTCTACTTCTAACTCCGTTATTATTTCGGGCTTGTTGCCCCAGACATCCGAGAATATCTCTAACCCAGGCAGCATCTTCTTAGCAGTCGGGCAGCGAAATGGTTCTTGGAAGCCACGATAAGGAATCGTTTCTCCCGGTTTGCAGAAGTAACCATTCAGAGTCAAAAGGTAAGGCCACATCTGTATACCCTCCTTCCTTCCTCTTCTGGTTCTCTCAGCACGGTCTTCGTCAGTGGGCTCATAACCCAATCCAAAGTTCCCTTCATTCACCGGACACTCCCAATCTTGCTGTGTAGGGTAGGTCTTTCCGGATCTTGCCATAACCATTCCTGGCAGATAGGACATCTTCAACATTAAAGGCACTATGCAGTTTATTTGTACCGTCCCGAAATCAAAGAGAATTCAAGAGTTTGCAGTCTTCCCATCTACGAACTGCACAGTGTCATACTGAAATCCCGAGAGGGGTAAATTAGCAGTTTCAGGGTTGACCTCAAAGAGAGGCTGGCCCTTTGGTTTCTTGAGCTGGCTGTAATCATCCCCTTGAACCGTTATAACTTTACCCTCAAAGGGGAATTTGACCTTTTGGTGCAAAGAGGAAGGTACTGCCTTGGTATGGTGTATCCATGGCCGTCCCAGAAGCAAGTTGAAACTTGTGGGTACGTCAATTACTTGGAATGGTACCTCCATTATGGCTGGCCCAATTGCCAATTTTAGTGTAGCAACCCCCAATACTTCCCTCCGGGTGCTGTCATATGCTTTTACTATCTGGTCTGATGGAGTGAAATCTATCTCTTCCAACCCCAAACAGCTGGCTACCCTTAGTGGGCAGACGTTCAGTGCTGACCCATTATCAATGAGAACCATGGGCACAGTTTTATCTCTGGTCTAAACAGTGACGTAAAGGGCATCATTGTGACTGCCTCCCTCCTTGGGTAAGTCATCATCAGAAAACCCGATGCTTTGTATTTTTGATGATTGGGTGAGGGTGGATACTAACACTTTAGGGCTAACCTCCACCGATGTTTGAAGTTGACTCAAAGCCTTGCAAAGAGCTTGGCGATGAGGAAAGGATGATGCCAAAAGTTCCCAAATCGATACCCTAGCCTGTGTCTTTTTTAACTGTGAAAGTACCGGGTTTTCCTTTGGCTCCTCTACCCTCTGGTAGGGTTTATTTTGGACTTTGTCCAAGACTAATGGTTCATATTGTCTCCCGCTCTTGGTTATAGCATCAAGCTCTTCAGTTAGGTCATTCAGATCCAGGACACAGATGTCATTTATTTCTAGGAATAGCTCGAAAGGATCGATCAATTCCTGGTCAGAAACAATAGCATTTACCCCATGATTTGGTAAGGGGTTAGTGCTAATGTTTGGCTTACTTCTGGGAATAATTGAACCGTTATCCACCAGGTCCTGGATGCGGTTCTTGAGCGTCTAGCATGCTTCAGTCTTATCCCCATATCCCTGATGGTACTTACAGTATTCATCAGCCCTGTAGTTCCTTGGTAACGGGTTGGGGGGAGGCCTTGCTTCCAAAGGCTTAATGTAATTAGCTTTGACAGCCTCTCGGAATACCACAAGGATTGGCATCCCGAGATCAGTATAGGTTCTTCTGGACTGATTGCCATTTCTCATATTCACCACACGTAAAGGGTTGGTGGGGGTGATGCTTGCCACTTCGTGGACTTTGCCAGCTTGACTAGGTTTCTTATATTTGGAGGTTCCTGAGTCTTCTTTCAGTTGCCCCATTTGAATCAGATCTTCTACTTTCGTAGCAGTGGCAATGAGCGACTGAAACGTTGGTAGATACTGGGTTCATAGTTGTTGTTGGTAGACGGGTTGCAGGTTTTTTATTATTATGTCCACCTGTTCTTGCTCAGAAGCCCGATTAATCATTTGGGCGGCCTTGGCCCTCCACCTCGTAAGGAACGAGGAAAAGGGCTCATTGTTCTTTTGTTTGGTGGTTTCTAGTTCCCTTCGAGTAACATCCACCTCCATATTATAGTGATATTGGGAATTAAATGCATTGTAGATGTCCTCCCAGGTCTTCATCTTAGACCGATCCAGGCTAACAAACCACCTCAGAGTGGCACCAGTCAGGGATTGTTAGAACAACTGAGCAAGGAGCTCGCTGCTCAATCCAAACGGGTTAAGGGCACCCACATACATTTTCAAATGAGTTTTAGGACAAGTGGTTCCATCAAATTTGTCCATGTTGGGCATTTTGAATTTTGTGGGCAGTCTCGCTTCGGGGAACAAGGACAAGGAGTCCATGTCCACCACCTCCTTGTATGTCTTGAAAGCAGTGATAGATCTTTCTAGGAGTTCTAGTTTCTCTCTCATTTTCTGAGCTTCCAGCTCAGAAGCAGTTCTGGAGGGTATGTCATCCAAGTTAAGGGTAGGGTTCGTTGGTTCAGTAGCAGGACCCTGATTGGAGGTAGCAGGTCCACTTCCCCCGGCGGAAGCCCCATTTCCATTTCCATTACCCAGTTCAGCTATGAGCGCGGTCCTTTGGGCAGCCAATGCCTCATTCATTCTGGCCTCCAGTTGTTCAATGAGGTTTTGAATGTCGGTAAGTGATGCCATTGATGCAGGTAAGGTTGTAGGAGTTGTAGGTGAAATCGGTGTAGCTAGTGAAGCTGGTGAAGTTGGTGATGTTGGTGATAGCACTGTAGGTGTGGCTGGCACTGAAGTTGGTACTTGAGCAGGGGGTACCTGTATGGATAAGGGTAGCTGGATTAGGTATCGTGGTTGGTGTATCAGGGTAACTGATGTGAGGTACATCGACTCTTCGTCCAACTGTGCATGACTAAAGAAGGGTGTTTTGTGTTCCTCTTAATGTGATGATATGTCATGAATGCGCACAACATCACGTCATAATCTGTTTATGATATGATTCACATCATTGGGTGCATACAGTCCTAAGGGATAGGTTCTATAGGCTATGACGCAAATAGAGAATAGGCTTATAAAGGGACCCTTGAACCTTGAGCATGGATATACCTAACCACATGTGAAACAAAGAGTTTCGCGTGGGTCCAACAGTACGCATGCCCATGGGCCATCCCCAAAAGGATTAGGGATGGTTTACGGTAACAGGGAGGACGCTTTGGCTGTCCGTTGACATAATCAAAGAGACCTGCTGATCAGCGCTACTTGCTATCCAGACTCAGAAATTTGAATAGAGAGAGAAGAAATTCATTTGAAATTCATTTTTTATGCAATGGAGAAAAGGATTCTCAATCGTGCAAATAAATCAACAGATTAAAATGTTTTAATTAAGATGTACAATTAAGTCCAAATTCTCTTCATCCTGTATTCTTAAAGAAAGAATACTGGATTCATGTTAAGGTACCCTGCAAAACAAAGCATAGTAACATAATACCCTAAAGAAGGGTTGGTTAGTTTACACAACAATTGTGGTCCTCTTCATGCAAAATGATTACATGTTGTCCCCAGCAGAGTCGCCAAACTGTGAACCCCTACCCCGAAACATAGGCACATGATGCATATGGTAAAGGACAGAAATGCACGTGAGTGTGTGAGTCGCCACCTTGTTTAATTATTTTAGGGTAAACTAGGAAAAAACCCTAAGTTGACTCCGATTTTAATTAACCTAATTATTAGATTAATTATCCCAATGTCTAAGGCATGGTGTGCAAACCCGAGGTGGATCCCGAGACCATGTCATGTTGATGAACTAACCAAAGAATGCATGCTTTACAGGGTGATTGATGTAATTTGGACCAAATGAAATGTTTATGTGATTTTGACTTGCCGCTCGGGGTTAAATCCCTAACGTGCCTACGTACTTCCGTTTGAATGGAAGATCAAAGTCGACGTAGTTCGATAGGCCTTTTTAAAAGGGCTTTGAATGGGTATGCTTAATGCATGAGTGTGTGTATGCTTTGTGCATTTTTGTTTTAGGCATTTTGCCAAAGAATTGATTGATTTGATTAGGCGTTTGTTGCCAAAAGTTTGGGCAATTTATTGCCAAAAATTGATGTTTGGGCTTCTTATTGCCAAAAATTGATGTTTGGGCTTTTTATTGCCAAAAAGATTAATTTAGGCAACTTGCTAGCCAAAAGATGATTATTTAGGCGATTGTCGCCAAAATTGATTATTTGAAGGCTTTTAGCCAAAAGATTGATTAATTTGAAGGCTTTTTGCCAAAACTTTGATTTAAGCGATTTGTCGCTACAAAAAGGTTAATCTTACTTATAGGCAATTTGTTTGCCGAAAGTGATCAACTGAATTGCAATGTAGGCAATTTTATTGCTAAGAAAGACGTGTTTAATTAAGGCCTTTTAGCCACAATTATTAATTAATTGGACTTAAGCCAGACTGTTCGAAATAAAGGCGATTTCATCATAGTTATTGATTAACTAGGTACTTTTAGTCAATATTGTCGGATTTTAGGCTTTAACACCACGATTATTAATTAACCGGGCATTTTAGCCTAAAATCTTTTAATTGAGGCAGTTTATTTGCCTACTGATGCCATGAATGCATTTATGCAGTTGTAGAATTAGGAGTAGAAGAGAAGCATGCATGAAGTGCTAAAATTAAATAGGCAGAGTTTAGTTTATGTACCTGATTTAATCGACGGCCACTTCTTAACTCCAGGTTAAGCTCCTCGTTAAGGGAATATTAATTAATTTAATTTTAATGACCAGATAACAAAGCAAAAAAGCAATAAAGCTAACTAAAAAATGCAGAAAAGCAGTAAAGAATCACAAGGAGCGTAAGGGAGAAGAAGCGTCTGTCAACATAGACTGAGTCCTTTGAAAAGAAGACATCGGGGCCAATTTATAGGCAAAAAACGGACTGTTGGGCGGCCTGACCGCTGGGCTCATCGGCCTGGGCCGCTGTGGCTCGGCTGTTGGGCTCGGCGGCCCGAGCCATCGAGGCCGGCGATTTTGCTGATTTTTTTGTTCCGGAGGTTTTTCCGGGAGTTCCGGACCTCCAAAAAATATTCCGGGACCAGTTCCGTGATCCTCGTAATTTTCCGGACGTTTCAAGTACCATATTGGCATACTTCCGGTGAACTTTCCGAATGGCCTCCGGCCCGGCCGGACTGTTTGCAGTCCGAGAAAACTGGCTTTTTGAGCCTCAAAATTTGGGTATTCCCATGTTCCAACTTCTTTTATATAGAACTCCCCCAGTAAGGAAATATCCGGATGCTAACTGTCTCAATGTCCGTTGATCAGTCTTCAAGGATCCATTCGGGTAAGCCTCGTAATTTTCTTTTAATGTCGATAATAGTGATTTACCGGTTTGTGAATAGTACCATCGGTCCGGGACCTGGTATTATTTTAGTTCGAAAAAATTACGATGCCTATTTACTATTTTATTTACTATTTTTGGAGCATGTTTGCATGATTTAGGCGGGTAGAAAATATTTAATTAATATTATTGGAGAGTTTATGTATTAAATGTATAATATTTCTAGTGTGCTATATTAAGAAATAAATGAGGAATTATTTTAGTGGAGTTAATTTAATTAATTTGTGGAGTTAAATAATAAGTAGAAGAGAATTATTTGAGGAATATTTAGAGCCATTGGATGAGATTACTTAGGACTTGATCTTAGTTTGACTTTGGCACCTTAAAGTAACACCACAACATTTTTTTTCTTTCTTCTCTTCTATTCTCCACGCCATTTCCATCTTCTTCCTTCTTCTTTCATTTTCTTCATTTTCTTACCTCCAAATTTACCACCAAACTACCTAATTAAACCATAGAATAGGACTTAATTCTTAAGAATTAAGTAGTAGAAGTTGAGATTGGTGATTAAAAGCAAAGAGAAGTGAAGTTACCATTGAAGCAAGTAAGTTGTGGTTTTTGAGTTTTGTGAATTGTTAAGTAGAATTCATGGTTTAGACATGTTATTGATGCATTAAATCATGCTCCAACTATTTCTTTTGTCAAGTTTTGCTTTTAATGTTGATTTTTCATGCTTTGAAGAGGTTGGAGAACCATCCTCAAAGGGTAAAGAGAAAGCCAAGGAGTAAGGCTTTCCAAGCTTTTTCAAGCTTGTTAATAAGGTTAGTGCAATAATACTTTCACTTGTTTAAGTTGTTTTTACATGGTTAGGGTTTTGCATATATGTTAGGAACTTTGTATGTTTTGGTTATATTGCTGATTTTACTGCGAGATATGTTCTACCGTGGGATTGGAACTCATTTTCGACCCCTTTACACTTCACATATGTTTCTAAACTCTTCATGAAAGTTGTATCTCTATTTCTCAGCTTTCCAAAACATATTTTTATGTCTAATTCCAATACTTTTAGCTCAACTTATGATTTAAATACCAAAACTGGTTCTGTTATCATGTCTTACCTGTCTATCCGAAATGATTGTCCATTTTGACCACTCAAATGGCAAAATAATGTCTTATGTTCTTCATAACAGTTATAGATTTACTTCTTATCTTTCCAAACCATCCTCTTGTGTCCAAATTGGAGATACATAGCTCAACTTATGGCTAAAACACCCAAACTGACTCTGTTGTGTCGGGCCACATACATTACTAAATTGAGTGCCCATTTTGACCACTATAATGACAAGATTAGGCTCTGAGTTATTCATAAAAGTTGGTGCCCTGTGTCTTGAGACTCCTCTCGTTCTAGATTGGTTTCATTTGGGTGTTTGGTTAACTAGGAATTCAAGAAACATTGGACTTGGTTCTACTGAATCAGGTCTACTCTGTTGGTCTGTGTTCCTAGCTTTTGTTTGCTATATTACCATGTGATTTGGGCTATGGTCCCTTCTGAACATTTGTAGAATTTTGTCTTATGTTTCTAATGAATCTGATTTCATTCAATTTGGAGACCCATAACTCAAATTATGTGTTAAAAACCCTGCAAAGGTCAAGTTTATGAAAATGCTGAAAGGTTCTTGATTTATGTACTTTGATACTATATTAAGTATATATATATCTACAGTGTAAAAATTTTGAATTGATGAGTATTAAGAAATGAAGAGGTTTTGATTTAGAATTATTGCTTTTGTGAAAGAATGATTTTGATTTGGGCTCTACTATGCATGATTGAGACGTGGTATGATGAGATGGATTTTCTTATTGGAAGCTATGATCATATGCTAGGGTTATCAGCCCTTATAAATAGGCGGACGCGCTTATTTGTGTGATGGGGTGGTGCTTTCATAGGCCATGGTGGTGCTTTCATAGGCCACGATTATGTGATGGGGGTGGTGCTTTCATACGCCACGGTGGTGCTTTCATAGGCCACGAGTATGTGATGGGGGTGGCGCTCATATAGGCCACGATCAAATCTGCTTATATTCATTCTGCATGAGTACGAGCCTTGACAAAAAAAAAATGAAATTTTATTGTTGCTATAAAAGAATGAAGACATATTTGTATTTATAATCTTCTCTTTGCTTTCAAAGTATTTGAATTAAATGAATGCGATTTCGGTATTTATATAGTTGAGTAATTTAAGATTTGCCTTGGCTATTTCTTGTTAATTACATTGTTGGTTATTTATTTAGCACCACTGAGTCTTCCACTCAGCGCGTTGATTTTTATCACGTGCAGGTTAGGAGCGGAGGGTGTTCTTCAAGACCAGAGGAGGAGCATCAGAGTAGATATCGCATTTTGGGTAGGATATTTGTAAATGGTGATTTTTGGCATGTATATAAGTATTGTGTTGGGAAGGTTGGATATAATAAGTTTATAATGTATTTAGAGTTATGATTATTTAAGGAAATGACATCTTATTATATTTTTGGTGTATGATGATTATAGATTCCTTAAAAAGAATGTGTTTCGAATATTATGCGTATATTGATGGATATTTAGAAGTACTTGTGGTATGTTGTGTTGAATTGGAGTTTTGGGGTTTGGAGAAAATTGGAAGTGTGTATATTTTCTTTGTGTGGCAAGTTAATTTTTAGGGGAAACTCTTGCGAAATTTTCGTAGGAATTTCTTTAAATATTATTTTTGTAAAAAAAAAAAAAAAAACAAAACAAAATGTTAATTACTTGCCTCCTTATGAAAATTTAACCACTTCTAATTTGTGATCTAGCTTTAATAAGTGACATAAGACGGTGCTCCAGCACCGATTGTGGCATCCGCCGTCTGGTTCTCCGAGATTGGTCGGTGGGTGTTACATTTTGTGGTATCAAACCATAGGTTTAGACGATTCTAGGATATATGATTTGGTATGAGAGTTTATCCGCTTTGGAGTAATGATATAAGTGATTTAAGTTAAATACATGCCATATTAGTCTGTTTTGGGATTTTCTCTCTGATGTGAATCCGCTGGTCTTTGTAGGTATTTAGTGATGTCTCAGCACCTGCCAGATGAGGAGGTGGATAGTTATGCCCCTCCAGAGGGTGCTATGTTAGAGGGCGGTAGGCCAGCCGGTGGTGTTGTTAGTGGCATTTTGGGTTCTGATGCAGAGCGCGCCTCGGCTGTAGGGCAGGCTACTGCGGGTCCTGCGGGGCCTAATCATGGTGATTTGGTACAGCAGTTGGTAGCTGCATTGAGGCAGGCTGCGGGAGCTGTTCCCCAGGCTCCAGTCGCACCAGCCCCTGTTCCGGTTCATCCCCCGGTGGAGAGACTGAGGAAGTATCGTGTTGAGGATTTTATAGGTCGGAGAGATGATGATCCTTCTACAGCAGAATTTTGGCTCCAAGCTACAGAGAGGGTTTTGGACCAGATGCAGTGTACTCCTGCAGATAGATTGATTTGTGTTGTTTCCTTGCTAAAGGAAGAGGCTTACCTATGGTGGGAGTCTATGGTTAAGACAGCGAGAGCCGAGGATGTTACTTGGGATTTCTTTCTCTCTGCTTTTCGGGAGAAATATGTAGGGGAGTTATACACGGATCAGAGGATAGCAGAGTTCCTTAAGCTTAGGCAGGGACGGATGACTGTCTCCGAGTATGAGCGGGAGTTTCTGCAGTTGAGTAGGTATGCTTCTAAGTTGGTCCCTATTGAGGCAGATCGGTGTAAGCGGTTTCAGAAGGGGTTACTGGATGAGTATAGGATGCACTTGACATCCCAGCCCCACACTACATTAGCTGGTTTGGTGAAGGCTGCTATAGAGCTTGAGCTTATTCGGAACGAGAGACAGGCCAGAGGTCAGAGGATCCAGCAGAGCAGTCAGTATAAGAGATTTCAGAGTGCGACGTCTGGACAGACTTCAGGGATCCATTCTAGTAGCAAGAGATTTAGAGGCAAATTGCAGATGGGGGTCAGACCGAGCCAGATAGTTGGTCGGGGTATATTTCCGAGATCAGCTCCTCCGGCTTCATCTGTTGCTAGTGGTGGAGGTGCTGCATGGTCAAGTCTACCAATTTGTAGTCAGTGTGGCAGGAGACATATTGGGGTGTGTTGGAGAGCTACGCGAGCTTGCTATAGATGTGGATCCACTGAGCACATAATTAGGGATTGTCCTATGACTGTGACTCATCCAGCTCAGTAGGTTGGGAGGCCAGCTCCCTATGTTCAGAGAGGCAGAGGTAGAGGCCGTAGTGAGGGATATGGTACTAGGAGTGAGAGACCAATTTCTGAGACTGTGGAGAGACTAGAGGCTAGAGCACAGGCGAGGGCTTATGCCATCAGGACCAGGAACAGCAGGATGCGGCGGACGTCATTGCAGGTACCTTCTCTATCTTTGACACTTTTGTACTTGCTTTGATTGATCCGGGATCCACGCATTCATACATATGCATACATGTGGGTAGACTGGGTAGTATGCATGCTGAGACATTAGAGCACAGCATTGAGGTTACTAGCCCTTTGGGTCAGAGTGTAGTAGTTGATCGGGTGTATAGAGATTGCCCTGTAGTCATTCATGGGTATGTATTTTCGGGTGATTTGATAGAGTTGCCTTTTCGGGAGTACGATGTGATATTGGGTATGGATTGGTTGTCTAGACATGGGGTCATTGTTGATTGTAGACGTAAGAGGATTTCGCTTTAGACTCCGTCTGAAGAGGAGATTGTAGTTGTGGGGGAGAGGATGGATTACCTCTCTAATGTTATTTCAGCCAGTACTGCTAGGAGAATGATACAGCATGGCTGTGAGGCGTTCTTAGCCTGTGTACTTGCTCCAGAGTCAGAGTCTCCTAGTGTCCATGATATACCCACAGTATGTGATTTTTCGGATGTGTTTCCAGAGGAGTTGCCTGGTTTACCTCCTGAGAGAGAGGTTGAGTTTGGTATTGAGGTTATGCCTGGTACTGCACTGATATCCATTGCTCCGTATCGGATGGCACCTGCTGAATTGAAAGAGTTAAAGATACAGATTCAGGAGTTGCTTGATAAGGGTTTTATTCGTCCTAGTGTATCTCCATGGGGTGCTCCAGTATTGTTTGTAAAGAAGAAGGATGGCTCACTTAGATTGTGTATTGATTACAGACAACTTAACAAAGTTACTGTGAAGAATCGATATCCATTGCCTCGGATAGATGATTTGTTTGATCAGTTGAGAGGAGCTAGTGTATTCTCGAAGATAGATCTGAGATCAGGTTATCATCAGCTAAGGGTGAAGGGATCAGATGTACCTAAGACTGCTTTCAGGACACGCTACGGTCACTATGAGTTTTTAGTGATGCCTTTTGGGTTGACGAATGCCCCAGCAGTGTTTATGGACCTGATGAACCGGATTTTCCATCCTTATTTGGATCAGTTCGTGGTGGTTTTTATTGATGATATTTTGGTGTACTCTCCGACTAGAGAGGATCATGATCATCACCTACGAACAGTTCTGCAGACCTTGAGAGACCGACAGTTGTATGCCAAGCTCAGTAAGTGTGAATTTTGGTTGCCTGAGATTGCTTTCTTAGGGCATGTTGTTTCTGCAGAGGGTATTCGGGTGGACTCGAAGAAGATTGAGGCAGTGCTTGATTGGAAGCCACCTACGAATGTCACAGAGATTCGCAGTTTCTTAGGTTTGGTTGGATATTACAGGAGGTTTGTCAAGGGGTTTTCTCTTATTGTAGCCCCTTTGACTAGACTTCTCCGTAAGGATGTCCATTTTGAGTGGACTGATAGATGCCAGAGTAGCTTTGAGAAGCTTAAGGCGATGCTTACTGAGGCTCCAGTTTTGACACAGCGAGCTCCAGGCAGACCATATGATGTTTATAGTGATGCTTCGCATAATGGTCTGGGTTGTGTGCTTATGCAGGAGGGCAAGGTGATTGCTTATGCTTCCCGGCAGCTGAAGCCACATGAGAAGAACTACCCTACTCACGATTTGGAGTTAGCAGCTATTGTGTTTGCCTTGAAGATTTGGAGACATTACTTGTATGGTGAGAAATGCCACTTGTATACGGATCATAAGAGCCTTAAGTATTTGCTTATGCAGAGAGAGCTTAACCTGAGGCAGCGCAGATGGTTAGAGCTACTTAAGGACTATGAGTTCACTATAGATTACCACCCGAGTAGAGCTAATGTAGTGGCGGATGCACTCAGTAGAAAGGCATTAGTTGCTCTTCGTGCTATGAATGCACGCTTATCTGTGACTAGAGATGGTGCTCTTGTAGCAGAGCTTATGGTGAAACCTAGCCTACTACAGCAGATTAGAGATGCACAACAGGGTGATGAGATTATTACCGTGTGGAAAGGCCTAGTCAAAAAGGGTGAGAAAAAGAGATTTATGATTAAAGATGATGACTGCTTGTACTTTGGGGATCGGATTTATGTGCCTAAAATTTCAGAGTTGAGAAAGAGTATCTTAAAGGAAGCTCATAGTAGTCCCTATGCTATGCATCCTGGCAGTAATAAGATGTATCATGATTTGAAATCACACTATTGGTGGCCGGCGATGAAGAGGGATATCACAGATTATGTGTCGAGGTGCTTGATGTGCCATCAAGTGAAAGCAGAGCATCAGTTTCCTTCTGGTTTGTTACACCCTACTTCTATTCCAGAGTGGAAATGGGATAAGGTTACTATGGATTTTGTGACTGGATTGCCTTTAACTCCTAAAAAGAAAGATGTTGTATGGGTAATAGTTGATAGACTAACTAAGTCGGCACACTTTCTTCCTGTTAGGACTGACTTCACCATGGAGCAGTATGCAGAGCTTTATATAGATGAGATAGTGAGATTTACTTCTAGATTTTGGAAGAAGCTACATGAGGCCCTGGGTACTAAGCTGAATTTCAGCACAGCTTTTCATCCTCAGACTGATGGTCAGTCAGAGTGGGTTATTCAGATTTTGGAGGATATGTTAAGAGCTTGTGCTATTGAGTTTGAAGGCAGTTGGGAGAAGTACATTCGACTTGTAGAATTTGCCAACAATAATAGTTATCAGTTGAGTATTCAGATGGCCCCTTTTGAAGCACTATATGGCAGGAGATGTAGGACTCCACTATGTTGGTCAGAATTGAGTGAGGGCAAGATTATAGGTCCAGATTTGATTCGAGACACAGAGGATAAGGTCAGAATTATCAGAGATTGATTGAAAGCAGCTTCAGATCGTCAGAAGTCCTATGCAGACTTGAAGAGGAGGGATATAGAGTATGCAGTGGGTGATAAGGTTTTCCTTAAGGTATCTCTGTGGAAAAAGGTAATAAGATTTGGAAGAAAGGGTAAGCTTAGTCCTAGGTTCATTGGCCCATATGAGATCATTGAGCGTGTGGGTCCATTAGCCTATAGACTAGCTTTACCACCAGACCTAGATAAAATACATAATGTCTTCCACGTATCTATGTTGAGGAGGTATCGATCTGACCCATCGCATGTGATACCAGTTGAGTCTGTTACCATAGAGCCAGATTTGACCTATGAGGAAGAACCAATGAGGATACTTACGAGAGAAATTAAGGAACTAAGGAATAAGAGAATTCCTTTGGTAAAGGTCCTTTCGAGAAACCATAAGACCGAGGAAGCTACATGGGAAAGTGAAGATATTATGAAACAGCAGCATCCTCAGTTATTTACACAGGTAAATTCGAGGACGAATTTATTTTAAGGGGGGGAGAACTGTAACAGACTAATTTTCTTTTAGTGTCAGTAATAGTGATTTACCGGTCTGTGAATAGTACCATCGGTCCGGGACTTGGTATTATTTTAGTCCAAAAAAATTACGATGCCTATTTACTATTTTATTTACTATTTTTGGAGCATGTTTGCATGATTTAGGCGGGTAGAAAATATTTAATTAATATTATTGGAGAGTTTATGTATTAAATGTATAATATTTCTAGTGTGTTATATTAAGAAATAAATGAGGAATTATTTTAGTGGAGTTAATTTAATTAATTGGTGGAGTTAAATAATAAGTAGAAGAGAATTATTTGAGGAATATTTAGAGCCATTGGATGAGATTACTTAGGACTTGATCTTAGTCACACATTTGGCATGATTTTAGGAAGTCAAGTTTGACTTTGGCACCTTAAAGTAACACCACAACATTTTTTTTCTTTCTTCTCTTCTCTTCTCCACACCATTTCCGTCTTCTTCCTTCTTCTTTCATTTTCTTCATTTTCTTACCTCCAAATTTACCACCAAACTACCTAATTAAACCATAGAATAGGACTTAATTCTTAAGAATTAAGTAGTAGAAGTTGAGATTGGTGATTAAAAGCAAAGAGAAGTGAAGTTACCATTGAAGCAAGTAATTTGTGGTTTTTGAGTTTTGTGAATTGTTAAGTAGAATTCATGGTTTAGACATGTTATTGATGATTAAATCATGCTCCAACTATTTCTTTTGTCAAGTTTTGCTTTTAATGTTGATTTTTCATGCTTTGAAGAGGTTGGAGAACCATCCTCAAAGGGTAAAGAGAAAGCCAAGGAGTAAGGCTTTCCAAGCTTTTTCAAGCTTGTTAATAAGGTTAGTGCAATAATACTTTCACTTGTTTAAGTTGTTTTTACATGGTTAGGGTTTTGCATAAATGTTAGGAACTTTGTATGTTTTGGTTATATTGCTGATTTTAATGTGAGATATGTTCTGCCATGGGATTGGAACTCATTTTCGACCCCTTTACACTTCCCATCTGTTTCTGACTTCTTCATGAAAGTTGTAGCTCTATTTCTCAGCTTTCCAATTTTTATGTCTAATTCCAATATTTTTAGCTCAACTTATGATTTAAATACCAAAACTGGTTCTGTTATCATGTCTTACCTGTCTATCCGAAATGATTGTCCATTTTGACCACTCAAATGGCAAAATAATGTCTTATGTTCTTCATAACAGTTATAGATTTACTTCTTATCCTTCCAAACCATCCTCTTGTGTCCAAATTGGAGATACATAGCTCAACTTATGGCTGAAACACCCAAACTGACTCTGTTATGTCGGGCCACATGCATTACTAAATTGAGTGCCCATTTTGACCACTATAATGACAAGATTAGGCTCTGAGTTATTCATAAAAGTTGGTGCCCTGTGTCTTGAGACTCCTCTCGTTCTGGATTGGTTTCATTTGGGTGTTTGGTTAACTAGGAATTCAAGAAACATTGGACTTGGTTCTGCTGAATCAGGTCTACTCTGTTGGTCTATGTTCCTAGCTTTTGTTTGCTATATTACCATGTGATCTAGGCTATGGCCCCTTCTGAACATTTGTAGCATTTTGTCTTATATTTCTAATGAATCTGATTTCATTCAATTTGGAGACCCATAACTCAAATTATGTGTTAAAAACCCTGCAAAGGTCAAGTTTATGAAAATGCTGAAAAGTTCTTGATTTATGTACTTTGATACTATATTAAGTATATATATATCTACAGTGTAAAAATTTTGAATTGATGAGTATTAAGAAATGAAGAGATTTTGATTTAGAGTTATTGCTTTTGTGAAAGAATGATTTTGATTTGGGCTCTACTATGCATGATTGAGACGTGGTATGATGAGATGGATTTTCTTATTGGAAGCTATGATCATATGCTAGGGTTATCAGCCCTTATAAATAGGCGGACGCGCTTATTTGTGTGATGGGGTGGTGCTTTCATAGGCCACGGTGGTGCTTTCATAGGCCACGAGTATGTGATGGGGGTGGCGCTCGTATAGGCCACGATCAAATCTGCTTATGTTCATTTTGCATGAGTACGAGCCTTGACAAAAAAAAATGAAATTTTATTGTTGCTATAAAAGAATGAAGACATATTTGTATTTATAATCTTCTCTTTGCTTTCAAAGTATTTGAATTAAATGAATGCGATTTCGGTATTTATATAGTTGAGTAATTTAAGATTTGCCTTGGCTATTTCTTGTTAATTACATTGTTGGTTATTTATTTAGCACCACTGAGTCTTCCACTCAGCGCGTTGATTTTTATCACGTGCAGGTTAGGAGCGGAGTGTGTTCTTCAAGACCAGAGGAGGAGCATCAGAGTAGATATCGCATTTTGGGTAGGATATTTGTAAATGATGATTTTTGGCATGTTTATAAGTATTGTGTTGTGAAGGTTGGATATAATAAGTTTATAATGTATTTAGAGTTATGGTTATTTAAGGAAATGACATCTTATTATATTTTTGGTGTATGATGATTATAGATTCCTTGAAAAGAATGTGTTTCGAATATTATGTGTATGTTGATGGATATTTAGAAGTACTTGTGGTATGTTGTGTTGAATTGGAGTTTTGGGGTTTGGAGAAAATTGGAAGTGTGTATATTTTCTTTGTGTGGCAAGTTAATTTTTAGGGGAAACTCTTGCGAAATTTTCGTAGGAATTTCCTTAAATATTATTTTTGTAAAAAAAAAAAAAAAAAAAAAAAAAACAAAACAAAATGTTAATTACTTGCCTCCTTATGAAAATTTAACCACTTCTAATTTGTGATCTAGCTTTAATAAGTGACATAAGACGGTGCTCCGGCACCGATTGTGGCATCCGCCGTCTGGTTCTCCAAGATTGGTCGGTGGGTGTTACAAGATAATTCTGTACGTCCCAAAACTAGGGCTTGTCATCGACCAAATTCATGATGTGGGCCAGCTGTTTCTGTAGCCGAACTGTCAAAGGTCGAATGATTTGATTCCCCTCTACATTGACCATGGAAGCTAAACTAGCAAGGGCATCAGCAAACTGGTTCTTGGCTCGGGGCAAGTAATGGAAAGACAGATCCTCGAATTGTTGAGCCAATCCGTCCAAGCATTGTAGGTAAGGAACCAAATGCTCTTCCTTAAATTTCCACTTCCTTAGAGCTTGAGAGACTATTAAATTGGAATCCCCGAAAACCCTAAGGACTTTTATCTCTTTTTCCAGGGCCGCTTCTAACCCCTTTATGCAAGCTTCATACTCGGCTTCATTGTTGGTGCAGTCGAAATCTAACTTGACTGTGATTGGGACGTATTCTCCACAAGGAGTTTTGAACATGACTCCAATTCCATTTCCATGATAATTCGAAGCTCCATCAAAATACATCTCCCAAACATCATTTTCCACGTTCAAGAGATCTTCGTCGGGAAACTCCACTTCTTTCATTTCGTCTTCCACGGGCAGTTCCGCTAATTGGTCAACCAAGGCTCCTCCTTTTACTGCCTTCCGTTGTACAAATTTCAAGTCATAAGCTGCGAACACTGACACCCACTTAGCCATCTTACTGTCAAGAACCGGTCTCTCCATAAGGAATTTCAAAGGGTTCAATTCAGAGATAACATATGTGGTATAGGATGAAAGGTAGTGCTGCAGCTTTGTACAAGCCCAAACTAGAGCCAAACATAACTTCTCTATCTTATTATACTTCAGCTCATAGTCTAGCATCCTTTTGCTAAGGCAGTACACGGCATTTTCTACCCTGATGTCTTCTGCTTGTTGAGCTAGCATTGCACCCATCGCTTCTTCTGTCACTGATAGGTACAATAGCAAAGGTTTTCCTGGCCTTGGTGGTTGCAAGACTGGCGGAGTTAGTAAATACTGTTTGACCTGATCAAAGGCTTTCTGACAATCTTCGTTCCATTTGACGGATATGTGAATACCCAAATTTTGAGGCTCAAAGAGCCAATTTTCCCAGACTGCAAACAGTCCGACTGGACCAAAGGCCATTTTGAAAGTTTATCGAAAGTATGCCAATATTGTACTTGAAACGTCCGGGATGTCGCGAGGATCACGGAACTGGTCCCGAAATTTTTTTCGGAGGTCCGGAGCTCTCGGAAAAGCCTCCAGAGCGAGAATTAGCAAAACCATCAGGCACGGCGGCTCCGGCCGCCAACCACGGCGGCCCAGTCGCTGGCCTCCGGCGGCCCGGCCGCCGAAACAGTCCAATTTTGCCTTCATTCCATTTGACGGATATGTGAATACCCAAATTTTGAGACTCAAAGAGCCAATTTTCCCGGACTGCAAACAGTCCGACTGGACCAAAGGCCATTTTGGAAGTTCACCGAAAGTATGCCAATATGGTACTTGAAATGTCCGGGATGTCGCGAGGATCGCGGAATTGGTCCCGAAATTTTTTTCGGAGGTCCGGAGCTCCCTGAAAAGCCTCCGGAGCGAGAATTAGCAAAACCATCAAGCACGGCGGCTCCGGCCGCCGACCATGGCGGCCCAGCCGCTGACCTCCGGCGGCCCGGTCGCCGAAACAGTCCGATTTTGCCTATAAAAGCAGCCTCCGGGCCTTCTGTTTTCCTCACTCAGTCTGTGTTGACGGACGCTCCTTCTCCCTTACGCTCTTTGCGATTCTTTACTGCTTTTCTGCATTTTTAATTTTAGTTTTATTACTTTCTTGCTTTGTTAAGTGGTCATTAAAATCAAATTAATTAATAATATTCCCTTAACGAGGAGCTTAACCTGGAGTTAAGAAGCGGTCGACGATTAAATCAGGTACATGAGCTAAACTCTGCCTATTTAATTTTAACAGTTCATGCATGTTTCTCTTCTACTCCTCCTAATTCTACAATTGCATAAATGCATTCATGTCATCGTTAGGCAAATAAACTGCCTCAATAAATAAATTTAGGCTAATGCCCGGTTAATCAATAATCGTGGTATTAAAGCTAAATCCGACAATAATGGCTTAAAATACCTAGTTAATTAATAACTATGGTTAATTGCCTTTATTACAAACAAATCCGGCTTAAGTTCAATTAATCAATAATTGTGACTAAAAAGCTTTAGTTAAACACGTTTTTCCCTCTTTGGCAATAAATTGCCTACATTACAATTTAATTGATCTCTTTTGGCAAACAAATTGCCTATAAGTGGATTAATCACATTTTTTAGCGACAAATCGCTTAAAATCAAATTTTTTGGCTAAAAGCCTTCAAATAATTACTTTTGGCAAATAAATTGCCTTAAGTCAATCAATTTTGGCGACAATCGCTTAATCTTCAACTTTTGGCAATAAATTGCCTAAATCAATTTATTTTGGCTAAAAGCCTAAAAATAATCAATTTTGGCGATAAACGCCTAAATCAATTCAATTTTTGGCAACAATTGCCTAAGTCAACATTTTGGCATCAAATGCCTTAAAATCAACATTTTGGCATCAAATGCCTTAAAATCAACGTTTTTGGCATCAAATGCCTAAACAAAATGCACAAAGCATACACACACTCATGCATAAAGCATCCCCTTCAAAGCCCTTCAAAGAAGGCCTATCGAACTACGTTGACTTTGATCTTCCGTTCAAACGGAAGTACGGAGGCACGTTTGGGATTTAACCCCGAGCGGCAAGTCGCAATCACTTAAAATTGGTTCAAATTACATTAATCACTTTGCAAAGCATTCATGCATGGTTAGTTTTGTCAGCATGACATAGTCCCGGGATCCATCTCGGGTTTGCACACCATGCCTTAAACATTGGGTTAATTAATCTAGTAATTAGGTTAATTAAAATCGGAGTCAACTTAGGGTTTTTTCCTAGTTTACCCTAAAATAATTAAACAAGGTGGCGACTCACACATTCAAGTGCATTTCTTCCTTAGTCACATGCATTTCATGCTTTTGATATTTGGGGAGGGGTTCACAGTTTGGCGACTCTTCTGGGGACATTATGTAATCTTTTTGCATAAGTGGACTACAATTGCTGCATAGACTGACCGGCCCTTCTTTAGGGCATTATTTTACTATGTTTTGTTTTGCAGGGTACCCTAGCACGAATCAAGCATTCTTTCTTTAAGAATACTTGAGGAGGAGATTTGAACCTAATTGACAAATTTGATTAAAACATTTAAATTTGTTGATTTATTTGCACGATTGAGAATCTTTTTCTCCATTGCATAAAAAAATGAATTTCAAATGAATTTCTTCTCTTTCTGTTCAAATTTCTGAGTCTGGATAGCAAGTAGCGCTGATCGGCAGGTCTCTTTGATTATGTCGACGGACAGCCAAAGCGTCCTCCCTGTTACCGAAAACCATCCCCAATCCTTTTGGGGATGGCCCATGGGCATGCGTACTGTTGGACCCATGCGAAACTCTTTGTTTCACATGTGGTTAGGTATATCCATGCTCAAGGTTCAAGGGTCCCTTTATAAGCCTATTCTCTATTTGAGTCATAGCCTATAGAACCTATCCTTTAGGACTGTATGCACCCAATGATGTGAACCATACCATTAAACAGATTATGACGTGCTGTTATGCGCATTCACGACATATCATAAACATGGGGTAAAAAAAAGGGAGCATGAAACACTCTTTTTTTTAGTCATGCACAGTTGGACAAAAGAGTTGATCTACATCAGTTACCCTGATACACCAACCACTGTACCTAATCCAGCTACCCTTGTCCTTACAGGTGCCCACAATCCAAGTACCCACATCAGTGCCAGCCACACCTACAGTACTATCACCAGCTTCACTAGCTTCACCGGCTACACTAGCTTCACCTACAACTCCAACAACCCTATCTGTACCAATGGCATCACTTGCTGATATCCAAACCCTCATTGAACAACTGGAGGCCAGAATGGAGGCCAGAATGAATGAGGCACTGGCTGCCCAAAGGACCGCCCTGATAGCTGAATTGGGTAATGGGAATGGTAATGGAAATGGGGCTTCCGCTGGGGGAAGTGGACCTGCTGCCTCCAATCAGGGTCTTGCTGCTGAACCTACAAACCTTGCCCTGAACCTGGATGATATGCCCTCTAAAACTGCCTCTGAGCTGGAAGCTCAGAGAATGAGAGAGAAACTAGAACTTCTGGAAAGATCTATCACTGCTCTCAAGACACACAAAGAGGTGGTGGACATGGACTCCTTGTCCTTGTTCCCTGAAGCCAGACTACCAACTAAGTTCAAAATGCCCAACATGGACAAATTTGATGGAACTACTTGTCCTAAAACTCATTTAAAAATGTATGTGGGTGCCCTTAACCCATTTGGATTGAGCAGCGAGCTCCTTGCTCAGTTGTTCCAACAATCACTCACTGGCGCTGCTTTGAGGTGGTTTGTTAGCCTGGACCGATCTAAGATGAAAACATGGGAAGACATTTGTAATGCCTTCAATTCACAGTATCACTATAACATGGAGGTGGATGTCACTTGAAGAGAATTAGAAACCACCAAGCAAAAGAACAATGAGCCCTTTTCCTCGTTCCTTACAAGGTGGAGGGCCAAAGCCACCCAAATGATTAATCGGCCCTCTGAGCAAGAACAGGTAGACATAATCATTAAGAACTTGCAGCCTGTTTACCAACACCAACTACAAACCCAGTACCTACCAACGTTTCAGTCGCTCATTGCCACTGCTACGAAAGTAGAAGATCTGATTCAAATGGGGCAACTGAAAGAAGACTCAGGAACCTCAAAGTACAAGAAACCTAGCCAAACTAGTAAAGTCCACGAAGTGGCGAGCATCACCCCCACTAATCCTTTACGTGTGGGAAACATGAGGAATAACAATCAATCTTCCAGAAGAACATACATTGATCTCGGGATGCCAATCCTTTTGGTTTTCCGAGAGGCTGTCAAGGCCAACTACATCAAGCCCTTGGAAGCAAGGCCACCGCCAAATCCTTTACTAAGAAATTACAAAGCTGATGAATACTGTGAGTACCATCAGGGATATGGGCATAAGACTGAAGCATGCTGGACACCCAAGAACTGCATCCAGGATTTGGTGGATAACGGTTTAATTATTCCCAGAAGTAAGCCAAGCATTAGCATTAACCCCTTACCAAATCACGGGGTAAATGTTATTATGGCTGACCAGGAACTGATCGATCCTTTCGAACTGTTCCTAGAAATGAATAACATCTGTGTCCTGGATCTGAATGACCTAACTGAAGAGGTCGATGCCATTACCAGGAGCGGAAGACAATATGAACCACTAGTCTTGGATAAAATCCAAAATAAGCCCTACCAGAGGGCAGAGGAGCTAAAAGAAGATCCGGTACTTGCACAGCTAAAAAAGACGCAAGCTAAGGTATCGATCTGGGAGCTCCTGGCATCATCCTTTCCTCATCGCCAAGCTCTTTGCAAGGCTTTGAGCCAACTTCATACATCGGTAGAGGTTAGCCCGGAGGTGCTAGTATCCACCCTTACCCAATCATCTAAAATACAGAACATCAGGTTCTCTGATGATGACTTGCCCAAGGAGGGAGGCAGTCATAATAATGCCCTTTATGTCACTGTCTAGACTCGAGACAAAACAGTGCCCATGGTTCTCATTGATAATGGGTCAGCACTGAATGTCTGCCCACTAAGGGTAGCCAGCTGCCTAGGGTTGGAAGAAACAGACTTCACTCCATCAGACCAAATAGTGAAAGCCTATGACAGTACCCGGAGGGAAGTGCTGGGGGTTGCTACGCTAAAATTAACGGTTGGACCAGCTGTGATGGAAGTCCCATTCCAGGTAATTGATGTACCGACCAGCTTCAACCTGCTTCTGGGCCTACCCTGGATACATCACACTAAGGCAGTACCCTCATCCTTGCACCAAAAGGTCAAGTTTCCCGATGAGAATAAGGTTATCACTATCCAGGGGGATGACTACAGTCAGCTCAAGAAGCCAAAGGGCCAGCCTCTCTTTGAGGTCAACCCTGAAACTGCCAACCTACCCCTCTCGGGATTTCAGTATGACACTGTGCAGTTCATAGAAGGAAAGACTGCAAACTCTCGAATTCTCTTTGATTTCGGGACGGTGCAAATAAACTTCATAGTGCCCCTAATGCTTAAGATGTCCTATCTGCCAGGAATGGTTACGGCCAGATCCGGGAAAACATACCCCAAACTGCAAGCCTGGGAGTGTCCAGTGAATAAGGGGACCTTCGGACTGGGTTATGAGCCCACTAATGAGGACCATGTTAGGAGAACCAGAAGGGGAAGGAAGGAGAGTGTACAGATGCGGGCTTACCTTCTGACCTTGAACAGTTACTTCTGTAAACCGGGAGAAGCAGTTCCTTACTGTGGCTTCCGAGAACCTTTTTGCTGCCAACCGCTAAGAAGATGCTGCCTGGGTTAGAGATATTCTAAGATGTCTGGGGCAACAAGCCCGAAACAGTAACTGAATTGGAAGCAGAAGACTTCATGCAGCCTAGTCTCTTTGACGAGGTTGCAGTTATCACAGGAAATGATGGGAATCGAGACCTGCTGGATTTGATCAAGCTGAATGAAGGGCCTCTCACCAACTGGTACACCGAGGAGGAGCGTGCTGCTGATAAACCCCCTCCCGAGTTAAACCTAGTACCAGAGTCTGTAATCAAGTCCTGTACTGAGTCTGAGTCTGACCCCGAGTCTGAAACCGAGTCAGAATCCAGTTCCAGTTCTGAGTCATCTGCGTCGGATCTAGAGGATCCAGATTTCAAATTTGATGTAATTTTTGAAGACGATTCCGTCATAATCAATAAAGGCTTGCAAATTCTTGATTACCCTGCGTGTCTATCTTTCCAAGCATTTCCAAGCAAAAATAATCAAATAAATGAGATAAAGAATGAAAAAGAAAAAATAATGATTGGCAAAGAAGAAAATGAACATACATACATTGCATCTGATTGTATGAACAGGGAACAGGTCAGTGAATGCTTGAAGAAGTTTGCCGATTGTTTCATGTGGAAGGCAAGTGACATCACGGGAATTGACCCAGCAATAGTGGTGCACAAGATACCGGTATACCCTGAGGCTAAGCCAGTGAAACAGAAGCTAAGAAGGCTGAAAACAGAATGGTCCTTGAAAATCAAGGAGGAAGTTGCCAAGCAACTGGAGAACAAGTTCATAGAACCTATCGCCTACCCGACATGGTTAGCAAACATTGTGCCGGTTCTTAAGAAGGATGGAAAAGTCAGAATGTGTGTGGATTACCGGGATCTGAATAAAGCATGTCCGAAGGACGACTTCCCCCTGCCACATATTGACTTGCTGGTAGACCGGATGGCTGGACACGAGATGGTCTCCTTGACCGATCTTGCTGTTGGATACAATCAAATAATGATGCATTTGCCAGATAAAGAGAAGATGGCATTCATCACGGAGTGGGGAACTTACTGCTACAGGGTCATGCCTTTTGGGCTCAAAAATGCCGGGGCAACCTATCAAAGAATGGCAACGACCATCTTCCACGACATGATTCATAAAGAAGTAGAAGTGTACGTGGACGATATGGTTGTTAAATCAAAAACAGCTGAAGAACATACAACAGCACTTGAGAAGTTCTTCCTTAGACTTCGAAAGTATAATTTAAAGCTCAACCCAGCAAAATGCCTGTTTGGAGCTACATCCGGAGTTGTGAATACTCAAATTTTGAGGCTAAAAAAGAAGGGGGCCAATTTTTCCGGCCGCGGCAGTGGTGGTCGCCCTTAGTTGCAGTCGCCTGTGAATACCTAATTTTTTGAGGCTCAAAAAGCCAGTTTTTCCGGACTGCGAACAGTCCGGCCGGACCGCGAACAGTCCGGCCGGACCGAAAGCCATTTTGGAAGTTTACCGAAAATATGCCAATATGGTACTTGAAACGTCCGGGACGTCGCGAGGATCGTGGAACTGGTCCCGGAATTTTTTTCGGAGGTCCGGAGCTCTCGAAAAAGCCTCCGGAGCGAGATTTATCAAAACCACCAGGCATGGCGGCTCCGCCGCCGGCCTCCGGCGGTCCGACCCGCCGGCTCCGGCGGCTCGGCCGCCGACCACCGGCAGAGCGGCCGCCGAAATGGTCGATTTTTTTCTATAAATACAGCCCCGAGACCCTCCGTTTTCCACACTCAGTCTGTGTTGACTGACGCTTCTTCTCCCTTACGCTCTTTGCGATTCTTTACTGCTTTTCTGCATTTTTAGTTTTAGTTTTATTACTTTCTTGTCTTGTTAAGTGGTCATTAAAATTAAAATTAATTAATATTACCTTAACGAGGAGCTTAACCTGGAGTTAAGAAGCGGTCGACGATTAAATCAGGTACATGAACTAAATTCTGCCTATTTAATTTTAGCACTTCATGCATATTTCTCTTCTACTCCTAACTCTACAACTGCATAAATGCATTCATGTCATCTTTAGGCAAGCAAAATTGCCTCAATTAAATAAATTTAGGCTAATGCCCGGTTAATCAATAATCGTGGTATTAAGCTTAAATCCGACAATATCGGCTAAAAGGACCTAGTTAATCAATAACTACGGTTAATTGCCTTTATTTCGAACAGCCTGGCTTAAGTCCAATTAATCAATAATTGTGGCTAAAAAGCCTTAATCAATCACGTTTTGGCAACAAATTGCCTACAATTAAATCAACCACATTTTGGCAACAAATTGCCCACGGTTCAATCAATTTTTGGCAAACAAATTGCCTATAAATTAGATTAACCACTTTTTAGCGACAAATCGCTTAAATCACAATTTTTGGCTAAAAGCCTTCAAACAATTGCTTTTGGCAAATAAATTGCCTTAAGTCAATCAATTTTGGCGACAATCGCCCAATCATCAACTTTTGGCAATAAATTGCCTAAATCAACTCATTTTGGCTAAAAGCCTTCAAATTAATCAATCTTTTGGCTAAAAGCCTTAAAATCAAGCATTTTGGCGACAAACGCCTAAATAATCACCTTTTGGCAAACAATTGCCTAAATCGTTCTTTTTTGGCTACAAGCCTTAATCATTTTGGCGATAAACGCCCAATCAATCAATTTTCGGCAACAAATTGCCTAAATCAATCTTTTGGCTAAAAGCCTTCAAATAAGCACTTTTGGCAAGAATAAGCCCAAGCATCAATTTTTGGTGACAAATCGCCCAACAAAATATCTTTTGGCAAGAATAAGCCCAAACATCAATTTTGGCAATAAAATTGCCCAATCAACATTTTGGCATCAAATGCCTAAAAATCAATCAATTCTTTGACAAAATGCCTAAACAAAATGCACAAAGCATACACACACTCATGCATTAAGCATACCCATTCAAAGCCCTTCAAAGAAGGCCTATCGAACTACGTTAACTTTGATCTTCCATTCAAACGGAAGTACGTAGGCACGTTTGGGATTTAACCCCGAGCGGCAAGTCAAAATCACATAAACATTTTTTCATTGGTCCAATCACTTCATCTTCCTTGCAAAGCATTCACTCATGGTTAGTTTCATCAGCATGACATAGTCTCGGGATCCACCTCGGGTTCGCAGATTGTGCCTTAGACATTGGGCTAATTAATCTAGTAACTAGGTTAATTAAAATTGGAGTCACTTAGGGTTTTTTCCTAGTTTGCCCTAAAATAATTAAACAAGGTGGCGACTCACACATCACGTGCATTTCTTCCTTAGTCACATGCATTCGTATGCATTTTGATATTTTGGGGAGGGGTTCACAGGAGTATTTCTGGGGCATATGGTCAGTCGGAAGGGCATAGAGATTGACCCTTCAAAAGCCAAGGCCATTCTGGAAATGCCAGCACCGAGGACAGAAAAAGAAGTTCGGGGTTTCCTGGGAAGGCTACAGTACATCAGCCAGTTCATCAATCAGTTGGCCGATACTTGTGGTCCAATTTTCAAATTACTCAGGAAAGGAGTAGTAGTCAAATGGAATGAGGATTGTCAGAAAGCTTTTGACCAAGTCAAGCAATATCTGCTATCCCCACCAGTTTTACAGCCACCAAGGCTAGGAAAGCCTTTGTTATTATACCTATCAATAACAAAAGAAGCGATGGGTGCAATGTTAGCTCAACAAGCGGAAGATACAAAGGTAGAAAATGTTGTATATTACCTTAGCAAGAGGATGCTGGAATATGAGCTAAAATACAATAAGATAGAGAAGCTGTGCCTGGCTCTAGTTTGGGCCTGTACAAAGCTGCAGCACTACCTCTCGTCTTACACCACCTATGTCATTTCCGAATCGAACCCCTTGAAATTCCTTATGGAGAGGCCGGTTCTTGACTGTAAGATGGCTAAGTGGGTGTCGGTGCTCGCAGCCTATGACTTAAAATTTGTACAACGGAAGGTAGTGAAAGGCGGAGCCTTGGCTGATCAATTAGCAGAATTGCCGGTCGAAGACCAAATGCCGGAGGTAGAATTTCCTGATGAAGACTTGTTGAGCTTGGAAAGTGAAGTCTGGGAGATGTACTTCGATGCAGCTTCAAACTACCATGGAAACAGGGTTGGAGTCGTATTCAAAACTCCTTGTGGAGAATACGTCCCAATCGCAGTCAAACTAGATTTCGACTGTACCAACAACGAAGCCGAGTATGAAGCTTGCATCAAGGGGTTAGAAGCGGCCTTGGAAAAAGAGATAAAAGTCCTCAGGGTTTTCGGAGATTCCAATCTAATAGTCTCTCAAGCTCTAAGAAAATGGAAAATTAAGGAAGAGCGTTTGGTTCCTTACCTACGATGCTTGGATGAATTAGCTCAGCAGTTTGAGGAATTATCTTTTCACTACTTGCCGCGAGCCAAAAATCAGTTTGCAGATGCCCTGGCTACTTTGGCCTCCATGGTTAATGTAGGGGGAGATCAAGTCATTCGACCTCTGACGGTAAACAGCCAGCACATGTCATGAATCTAGTCGATGACAAGCCGTGGTTTTGGAATATACAGAATTATCTTCAGAATGAAGCCTACCCGGAGGGATCCAACAAGACTGATCAACGGACATTGAGACAGTTAGCATCTGGATATTTCCTTACTGGGGGAGCTCTGTATAAAAGGAGTTGGAATGGCCTGCACCTAAGGTGCGTTGACGAGGAAGAAGCTCAAAGCATCATGGATTCCTTACACAATGGAGAGTGCGGTCCGCACATGCACGGGATAGCCTTGGCTCAAAAAATTATGAACCTGGGTTATTACTGGTCGACCATGAATGCAGATTGCGTGAGGCACGCGCAGAAGTGCCATGAGTGTAAAATTTTTGCTAAGCTGCAAAGACAGCCTCCGGCCAGTCTAAATTCCATTACTTCACCATGGCCTTTCGCAACTTGGGGCATAGACGTGATCGGAAAGATCCATCCAAAGGCTTCCAATGGCCATCAGTTCATCCTGGTTGCTGTTGATTATTTCACCAAGTGGATTGAGGCAGCCTCCTATTCGGTCTTGAATGCCAAGAAGGCAGCACAGTTCGTTCGTACCAACATCCTTTGTCGGTATGGAACACCATTCGAGATCATTACTGATAACGGGTCTCACTTTCAAAGTGAATTTTCGGACCTACTGAAGCAAAGGAAGATTCAGCATCACAAGTCTCCACCCTATCGTCCGCAAACAAATGGGGCAGTAGAGGCTGCAAACAAGGCTATAAAAGTCATTTTGCAGAAGATAGTTCAAAAGCATAGGGGTTGGCATGAACAATTGCCAAATGCCTTGTGGGGATACAGGACTTCAATCAGAACACCTATTGGGGCAACCCCGTATTCCTTAGTGTATGGCATGGAAGCAGTGTTGCCTATTGAGCTGGAAGTTCAGTCGGCAAGAATTATCCGAGAAAGCTAGATCAGCGAAGCAGATTGGGCTGAGAACTATCATTTGCAACTCTTGGGAATGGATGAAAAGCGATTGCGAGCAATCCACCAGACTCAAGTTTATCAAAGAAGAATGGTGCGGCATTTTAATAAGAAGGTCAAAGACCGAAAACTGGAAGAAGGTTGTTTGGTCCTGAAGGAAATTAGACAGCCGATCATAGATCCACGTGGAAAGTTTCGCCCTCATTGGGCTGGACCCTATGTGTTGAAGAAGATATTGTCAGGCGGAGCCGTCATCTTGACTGATTTGGATGGTTTGGAATTCACAAATCCATGTAATTTAGATCAGTTAAAAAGATATTTTGTGTAAATTGTAATCATTTGCATAATGTAAAAAGAGCTACATTAGACCTGATTCTCCTTGGAAAAAAGAAATTATGTATTGGAGATATATAGGCAGCCCTCTTTGGGCGCGGTCTAAACATTAATAAAAAAAAATCATTTCATAATTTCATATCTTCTTTGCCAATAATAATAAAAAAGAGAAGAAAAAGTACAAAAAAAAAGAGAAAGGAAAACCCGCTAAGTCGAAAACCCGAAAGGGCGGCTTAGGCAAAAGTCGGGGCCCGCTAAGTTGAAAACCCGAAAAGGGCAACTTAGGCAAAAATGGGTAGCTCGCTAAGTTGAAAACCCGAAAGGAGGCTTAGGCAAAAATTAGAGCTTAAATAAATAAATATAGTTGGAAAATGCTTGGAAAGCTTAAAAGACAAATGACATTCATAATTAAAACAAGTAGTCCAAATCAAGCAGGAAGCAAAAAGTCCATATAAATAAGGTCTAAACCAAGGTCTCAAATAGAAGCCAAAAGGCAAAACATGCATCCAAAAGTCTAAAGTCCAAGTCCCAAATAAAACAACAAGAGTCAAAAGACAATAAAAATCCAAAAGCCTATAGGAGCCTAGGTGTCCCGTCTCCTCCGTGGAGCAACATCCTCTGAGTCATCCCTAGCTGTTGAACTCTGTCCAATCCCGCCTGTCCGAGGAGCCAGCACAATCTCCTCACCAGTCCCAAACTCATCAGCCTGAACCCAACCTTCGAGTGCACTCAGCAGTGCGGTCCTCCTTGGTCTCTCAATTGGCCAGACAGTAGCAATGAACCAGGTTCGATACTCAGGAGAAGTCTGAATACTGGTATGATTAGGCAAGGGCCTAACCATATGGTGATCTCTAACCCAAGCCCTAAGGACGGCTCGGGTAACACCCGGGGTAATGGCTGAATCAGCGAAAAAGTCATCCATAATCGGAACAGTTTGATCTATCCCCATCTGTCTCAAGACGCGCGAAGCACAATACCAAGTACAATGTGTAAGGCCTAGAAGGTAAACCCGAGTGTGACGAAAGCTAACCTGGATAAAACGGTTGATGTTGTACCAGGAGATGAACCACAGTATCTCATTCGGACCCAATTCAATCAACCATGAAGTCCATGCATCAGTAGTGGGGTGTATGATCAAGATCTTCCTCATACGATACTGAGTGGGGCTATAAGGCAAGAGAGTAGGGGCAGCAACCACTTGAAGGTGGTCCTTCAACCAAACCTGAGTAATGGATCCTTTCTATTACAAGGGAATGATTTAAAAAGAAAGAAAAAATGATGAGAGATAATAAGGGGAAATACCTGGAGAATAATGGGAGAAACTGTCCAGTCGTCGAACCCTAAAGCAGCCCTGTCAAGGCTCCTAATGGTTTCTGCCAGCACAATGCCGCCAATACAACCCATATCCTCCATTTGTCGAACCATGGGGCAGAGGCGCAAATCCCCAAAGCCTGGGTCCTGGTTAAATAAGAAGCCAGCCAATAAACAGAAAACCAAGGCCCGCATTCTTAGCCTCATCCGGTCAGGGTCATCTGGGCAAGCCTCTGAAAATTCATCAATCAGGGGCAACAGAATTGCTTTCTGGTCTTCAACAATCATAGCCCTAGCTTGTGGTCGGCTAAACTGAAACAGGTTTTCAAAAGACCTAACATACCCAATTTTCACCTCATGCTTGACCAAAGGGGCATTGGGGTCACACCCTATGATAGCACAAAACTCCTCAAAAAGAGGGCACATCTCCTCCATCATGGCCCCAAACTGGAAAACGTGGGCCTCAGGATCCCAAAGTCTAATGCAGGCCCTTAAAAAATCCCAATCAATTACTACACCCCTAAGGGTAATAACAGGAGAAAGACCGTACCTCCCCAAATTGATCTTTTCAACTTTGGAGAGACTCCTAGTCCAGCTATGCATGCTATGGTTGTAGAAGGGATTCATGTCCTTTTATTTATTTTATTTATTAGCCCGCACTTCTGGGTTTCCAGCCTTTATATCAATACTTTAATTTTAACAGTACTTGTTTAAAGATGAACAGTATATATTTTAATCTGAACAGTAAGTGAACAGTATATGTTTATGAACATACAAGAATGATATTTCTGATGTGGAAGATCACACTAAGGTGCAACCACAGAGCATACTTATACAACAAACAAACTCAAATCAATTTAATATTTATCAATTAACTCAACCAATTTTAATTGATTATATTTTAATTAAGGTTGAGGGTTCCTGCACCCTTAGTCTGGGATCCCCAGAACTAAGTCAGAGTGTGGAGGGAGAAGAGAATGAAGCCTTTAACAGGGCTTTAATAAGTAGCAATTTATATTTACGAAAATAAATAATTGAAATAACAAAATAGTATTACAATACAAAAATTAAACTTTAAATGATAAACTGAAATTAGTTTTAACTTACAAGAATTTTAAGACTTTCAACTTGTAATCCTCTACAATCGAACTGGGAAAGGAGGGAGATAGTTTAGGGGGAGATTCACTACGCCTATATGGGAGTATATGTTATAATATGTGTTTACATGCGATGCCTTCACAAGGGGAAAAGGCTCCCTTAAATAAAAATCTTGGAATCTTTACTATTTACTTTTACTGTTGGTGAACAGTAGTTTCTGTCGAAGAATCTCTACTGTTTGCTTTTACTGTTGGTGAACAGTAGTCTCTGTCGGAGAATCTCGACTGTTTGCTTTTACTGTTGGTGAACAGTAGTCTCTGTCGGAGAATCTCTACTGTTTGCTTTTACTGTTGGTGAACAGTAGTCTCTGTCGGAGAATCTCTACTGTTTGCTTTTACTGTGCCAAGCTGACCTTTACTGTTGGCGAATGGACCTTTACTGTTGGCGAGTGGACATTTACTGTTGGCGAGTGGATATTTACTATTGTTGAGCTGTCCTTTGGCCTTTTACTAAAAACTTGTGTGCCGCTTTGGTTGGGTGTTTTACAAAGAGTGAAGGAATAAGGTTCCTTCTGCCTGTTTACAATGATTCAGAATAAGATGAGGACGACGATGTGTCCTTCTTTTTCTTTTTTAGCTTTTCTTTTCTTTTTATTTTTTCTTTTTTACCTACTTTACTTTGGATTTTTATGATATCGCTGTCATCACTTTCGTCACTAGATGAACTAGATGATGAGGATGATGGTAAAACGATTTTACCCTTGCCTTTATGGTGTGTAGTGTTTGAAGATTTACTGGAGGATGCACTTTGGGCTTTACTGGTGGATGGTTTTATGGGCTGATTTGAACTGGTTGAGAGTTGTTCAGACATCTCTTGACAGATCAATCTATATTCTTCTGCTGTTTTGGCTGCAGCTAACCGGGCCTGACATTGGGCTTTTTGAATACCAAATTGGGGGTTATCCTGAATAGCTAATGTATGGGCATAGGTTAAAGCTGGTTTAGATGGGCTGGATAATTTATTGCGGATCCATTGACTAATTTTATGTTCAGTAGTGGAATTCTTGAATGATCCCCACCATTTTATTTTATGTCTTTTTATTATCATGGGAATCTGGCTTCCTGGAACATACTGATAATCAAAATACCATTGATATACCCATGGAGTGAAGAAGGTCATACAATAATACATCAAAGAAGGAATATGAACTTCTTCTGGTTTAGGTTTATAATGGGTTTTAAAGAACTGGTACAAATAATGGATATCATGAGGAATGATTTCCTCAGAAATTCCTTTAAACTGCCACCATCGTTTAAACCAATTTGGGATTTTTAAATCAGTGCGTATATTTTGATCAAAATATATTAACCAGGAATGAGTAGTGGTGGGATTTTGAAGACAAAATATCGTATCCCACGCTTTTTTATAATCAAAATAATTATAACTCATATTATATTTATGTAATCCTTTAAATTTTACTGGCGTTGTTAAGGAAGATACGGGCCAATCCTTAGGATGGATGACGCGTTTTATTTTTATAGAAGAATAGGAAATTATGCCATTTTTATCAAAAGTATGTTTAATGTTTACTGATTCAGTATCTAATAATATATTATTATAATAGGCCTGAGGTTTTGACAAGTCTGTTGGCATAAAAAACCAATTCTCAGGATAATAATTTTTTATAATTTGCCAAGGATTAGTATGATTATAACCATCCTCAACTTCGATTTCAAAATCAAATAAATTTTTATCAAACCATTTATGTATATTACCAGTAGATTTATATTGGATTTTTGGCAAATCCACAGCCATCAACGGATTTGATAACTCTTTACTGTCTACCGTTTGAGACAGAGTAGTCGTATCATGAGCGGATACGATCGCTTTAGATTTAGAAGACATACCTGGGTCCTCTGTGGAAGAGGATGCCATTCCCTGCAGTGCTTTAATTACTTCAGGAGATTGAGAAAGTTCCTCAATCCATTTTTTAAGGTCTTTAGGAGAGGTGGTTTTAGTGTTTAAGGTTTTACTAAGATCTTCAGAGTGCTCAGAAAGAGCTTTAGTTGGGGAGCCGGAATCTTGTTTAATTTCTTTCCCTTTATCCTTCTTTCTTCCCATTGTTCTGTAAGAATTCTCTAGTTAGAAAGTCTGGAATATTATTATCATTGCCTTTAATATATTCTATGTCAAATTCAAAAATACTTAAAAGCGCTTGCCATCGAGCAAAAATTTGTTTAGAGGCAAGGTTTTGGACATCTTTCTGCAAAACTTCTTTTGCAGATTTACAATCAATACGAAGTAAAAATTTTTGATTTAAAAGATCAGATTGAAATTTATTTATACAAATAACAATACTTAAAATTTCTTTTTTAATGGTAGAATAATTTAATTGAGTTGAAGTCCAATGACCTGAAGTATATTGGATTATTCTTTCTTTACTATTAATTTTTTGTTTTAAAATGCCGCCATAACCAATATTAGAAGCATCAGTTTCAACAATTTTAAAAGCATTAGGATCAGGAATATATAAGTAAGGGATTGCTTTTACTAATGATTTTATCTTTTTTACTAGTTGAGTATGCTGAGTTGTCCAAGGACCAGCATTTTTACAAAGTCTATTATGTAAAGGTTTTATCATGCAATTTAAATTTGGATAAAAATCAATAACATAATTTAAACAACCAAGAAAACGTTGTAATTGGGGTTTATTAGAAATTTCATCAGGAAATTTTTCACCAAAAACAAGTGCTCTTTCTATAGGTTGAATCTTACCTTGTTCTATATGATGTCCTAAAAATCTTATTTTAGTTTTAAACAAATCCATTTTAGCTTTACTTAATGCTAAACCATTTTTCTCGATAATCATACAAAATGTTTTTAAATGTTTAAAATGATGTTCTAGAGTTGTACTAAATATAAGCACATCATCAATATAAACAATACAAAATTTAGAATAAGGGTTAAAAATATCATTCATGATCCTTTGAAATTCAGAAGGAGCATTTTTTAATCCAAAAGGCATTACATTCCATTGGTATTGGCCAAATGGAACTGTAAATGCTGTTTTATATCTGTCTTTGGGGTCTATTTGAATCTGCCAATAGCCAGATTTCATATCAAATTTACTAAAAATATTTGCATTATAGAGTTGCTTTAAAAGATCTTTTTTATTTGGAATAGGATACCTAATCCATTTTAAAGCTGTATTTAATGGTTTATAATTTATTACTAATCTGGGAGCACCACGTTCTATTTCAGCGTTTTTATTCACATAAAAAGCTGCACAAGACCATGGACTTCGAGATTTAGAAATTAATTTTTTATTAAGTAAATCTTGAATTTCATTTTTACAATGGTCAATCAATTCAGGACTCATCTGAATTGGTCTAGCTTTAGTTTTAATGGTTTTTTCATCAAAATCTTTTTCATATGGTAAGTCCACTATGTGTTGTTTACGATTCCAAAAAGCATTTGGATGGTCAGCACATAATTTGTTTTCCATAAAATTTTTTAGAGTTGAGATTTTATTTTGGATATCATCAGAATTTAATTGGTTTTTAATTCTATTTAAACATGCATTATTTTGCAAATCTTTTAAGTTTTCTTCTTTAGATTTGATTAAAGAATTTATTTCTAACATTTTAATAGAATGAACTTTTAGTAAATTTAATTGTTTCTTTTTAGGTTTTTCCGTAAATTCCAATTGAGCTTTGCAATTTTTTATTTTAAATTTAATACAATCCTCTTTAACTGAATATGGTGTGATGAGATTTATAAATGGAGTGCCTAATATTACCATATAATTTATCTGGGGTGAAAGTAAAAATACTGTGTGTATTTCTAAGGCTTGATCTATGATTATTGCATCTGTTTTTCCTATAATTTCAAGTTTAGATTTGTTGGCTGTACTTAATTTTTCACTAGTTTTTAACCAATATCTTTTAGGAACTAGATCAGATTTTATACAGTTTAAATCTGCACCTGTGTCAAAGAGTGCAATTGCATCTATCACAAAATCATTTATTTGAATGTTTATTTTTACTAAATATTTTCGTGAAGTAATTTCTTGTAATAAATTGAGAAAATTACAATCTACATCTTCATCTAATTCATTTATTTTTAAATTATTATCTGGTTCATCTTCTTCTGAGGAAGAACTAGAAATATGTCGTATAAGTATGCTCTGTGGTTGCACCTTAGTGTGATCTTCCACATCAGAAATAAATTGTTATATGCTTGTTTGATTTAAACAGTAACTGTTTGTTCATATAAAAAAAATAAACAGTAACTATTTCTTAAGTTTAATTTGAACAGTACTTGTTATAAATTTATTTGTTTAATAAATTAATTTGTATAATGTTTGATCTTTAAAATAGGAATATTAAATAATTTCATCATAGCATTTACTTCGTTTAAATTTATTCCTTTTATAAGATTCAGATCTGTTAATCGGTCCTATAAGCTTTTGTTGAGATCTGTTAATCGGTCCTATAAGCTTTTGTTGGTATTAGTATAATGATAATCGGTCCTGTAAGCTTTTGTTGGTATCAGAGCCTAAGGATTTAGATCTGTTTGTTGGTATACATATAAAGACTCCAATTTATAATATATCATAGGTTGTCTTGATATGGTTCAACTGAGATATCAGATACAGTAAGTGGCCTATTTTTGAACCCGTGTGTAAGTCCCGATTGGTAGGGCAGTTGAAGGGTATAACCTGGCCGAGTTCTTGAGATATCATAACAGAACCACTGTCATTAAAATCTATGCTATCTAATAAAATGGATCCTTTATTATGTAGATCGGCTAGTAGTAATAGATCTGAAGACTCAGATAACTCCGAAATTAAAAGGGTAATAAATAGAAATGAATTAATTTTACAGGATTTTAGTAAAGCTATTGATGAATGGGAAATTCCTAAAGTTGATAAAGAACAAATTTATAAAATTTCTAAATTTAATTTATTTAAAACAGATTATGTAATTAAAACCGAAGAAAGAGATTTCCAATTAAGTAAACCTTTTGAAAGGATAACTCTTTTGTCTTCTAAAACATTGCAACATCATAAAAGTAAAAAATATAAATATATTCATATAGGATTAATTCAAGTAGGAATAAAACCTTTAACCAGAGAAGGATTAAATACTAGTATTCTCGCAGTAGTAAGAGATGCTAGATTTTTAAATTTTCAAGATTCTTTATTAGGATCAGTTGAGACTAACTTAAGTGAAGGACCGATCTCTTTTGAGGTCTATCCGGATATGACTGTCTCATTAAATGATTTAAATATTTTAGAAAGTATAGTTTTAGAAATTAAAACCCATAATTATAAGATGAAGCAAGGATCAATTCCTATAGCTTTGATTTATAAAATTCATTATAAAGCAATGAACTCAGCTTTTGGAACTAAATATAAGTTACAACCTAAAATTGGTGAAACACGTTTTCTTCAAACAGATTTAACTAAAACAAACACTGTAATACCTAAAACCATTCAATGGAAAGACATCACACTTCCCGATGAATGGATTTTGGAAGGGGTTGTACCTCCTCCTATATTAGAACCAATTAGACCAAATGTCAATTTACAAAAAATTGAACAGTTTGAAGATAGTAAGGTTACATTAAAATTTAATAGAAGTCATAGTATGAGGTTTACAGGGTCATCTTCCTCTGTAACTACAGATGAAAATGATAAACCTAGTTCTTCTATACCTTCTGTTATTTATGCAAAATATAAAGAATCTGAACCTAAACCAATTATTCAAACTTTAGTACAACCTAGGTATTCTACTTCAGATATACCTAATTTAAATAAAATGAAAGGAGTTGATTATAGTTCTTCTATACCACAGGCTGTTTATAATCCTGTAGATAACTATGTTAATCAACAATCTAATTTGGTAAATTCATCTCCAGAATCACCCACAGCTTCAGCTATAACTGAAAATGTTAGTGCAATAGACAGAGAATTAAATGTTCTTAGTAAAGAAAATATTGAAAAGAATTTAATAAAAGAAATATCTAAAACAAAAAATTTATTAAAAATGAAAAAGATATTAAAAACATATACTTTTGAAGAATTAAAATCTGAATATTTAGAATATAAATTAAATAACCAAACTGAAATTAAATTCTTTGATTGGTATAACTTAATTAAAGAAAATAAATTTGAAAAAAGTCTAAACCCAATAACTATTAGAGATAAGAGACCAGAATTTGTAGTAAATGATCAAACAATAAAGAGTGATTTTCCACCTAAAACAATTAGTAAATTAAAACATCATGATAATGAAATTACTTGTGCCCCATACAAAACTGCTCAAGATAATGATGTAAATAAAAAAAATAATCGAACAAAATAATTTTAGTAATGCAAGTTTAATTTGTTTAAATACACAATTAAAAAGAATTGAAAACTTATTGGAAAATAATCCAATTGTGAATGAAACGGTAAAAGGTAAAGAAAAAGTACAATCTCATATGTTTAAACCTTTTCAAATTTCCCAATCAAGTAAAAAAGAATTTGTAAATCAATTAAAAGATCAATTAAGTAAAATTCAAGTTCGATCTGCGACTACCCAACATGTAGCTCAGGATACTCCTCCATCATCAGCATCAAGAAATATAAATATAATTGAAGAAAACACCAACTCTGATGTAAGTGAACCTGACTCAGAAGATGTTAAGCAATTTGAATTAAATCCTATAAATCATCATAGAGAAATAGTGAGTAGGGCACCAGACCTAGGTATAATTGATAAACCTAATACTATATCTCAATTTAAATATAATGCTTCCACAATCTATGAATGGAACATAGATAGTCTAAGTGAATATAATATATTAAGTATTTTGCAACAAATGACAATGGCTGCAAATGCTTATAAAACCCAGTCAACTATTTCTGATAAAGCTATAGCAGAAATCCTCATTGCGGGATTTACTGGACAACTTAAAGGTTGGTGGGATTATCACCTTACTGACCAACAACATGAAGAAATCTTAAATTCAATAAAAGTGGATGAGGACGAAAACCCTATATTTGATGAAAATGGTGAAGTAATTCAGGATGCTGTGTCATCTTTAATTCTCACTATCTCATTACATTTTATTGGTGATCCGTCTCACATAAAAGATAAAAATGCAGAATTATTAAGTAATCTTAAATGTAGAAATTTAGGTGATTTTCAAACTTATAAAACAACTTTTCTCACTCGATTAATGTTAAGGGAAGACTCTAATCAAAGCTTTTGGAAGGAAAAGTTTTTAGCTGGATTACCTTATTTTTTAGGAGAAAAAGTTAGAAACAATATTAAACAACAATTTGGACAACCTATTCCTTATAATAAATTAACATATGGGCAGTTAATTAGTATAATTCAAAAGGAAGGTTTACAAATTTGTCAGGACTTAAAACTTCAAAAAAGATTAAAATATGAAATGCAAAAAACTAAACGAGAATTAGGATCATTTTGTAAGCAATTTGATTACAGTCTCACAACAAACCAACGATGTGATGGTCAATGTTCTAAAATAACTAAACCTAAAAAATATTATAGAAATAAATACTTTAAAAAACAATATAGGTCTACGCCTAGTCAAGATAAATTTTATAGTAAAAAGAGAACAAAACCTTCTTATAAAAACAAAAGTAAACAACCTTCTAAATCTACAACTAAAAATTCTTATAAAAATTTGACTTGTTACAATTGTGGTAAAAAAGGACATACATCTAAATTTTGTAAATTTAATAAAAGATTACATGAATTAAATTTGGAAGATAATGTTTTAAATAAAATTTATGAATTATATATTGATTCGGATTCTTCGGAATCTGAGACTAATGAAAGTGAAAATCAAATTGATGAATTAGGAACTACTACAAGTTCTTCCAGTTTATCAAAATTTTCTTTAAATATGTTATCTAAAGATCAAAGTAATTTATTAACAGTAGTTAATGGAATTGAAGATCAAGAAACTAGAGCTAAACTTCTTAAAAAACTCATCAAAAGTTTTGAAGACGAAGATGACATAAAAAATATTACTCCTAAAATTCAGTCTAATACTTATGATTTAACTACCATATTAAATAAAAATAAACCTAAAAAGGTCGATGCGGATGAATCTACTAAAGAATTATATAAAGAAATTAAGATGCTAAAAAATGAAGTAAAAGAATTAAAAACCCAACTTCAACAAAACTCTAAAAAAATAAAAAAACTAGAATCCCAACTTATTTCTAGTTCTTCCTCAGAAGAAGATGAACCAGATAATAATTTAAAAATAAATGAATTAGATGAAGATGTAGATTGTAATTTTCTCAATTTATTACAAGAAATTACTTCACGAAAATATTTAGTAAAAATAAACATTCAAATAAATGATTTTGTGATAGATGCAATTGCACTCTTTGACACAGGTGCAGATTTAAACTGTATAAAATCTGATCTAGTTCCTAAAAGATATTGGTTAAAAACTAGTGAAAAATTAAGTACAGCCAACAAATCTAAACTTGAAATTATAGGAAAAACAGATGCAATAATCATAGATCAAGCCTTAGAAATACACACAGTATTTTTACTTTCACCCCAGATAAATTATATGGTAATATTAGGCACTCCATTTATAAATCTCATCACACCATATTCAGTTAAAGAGGATTGTATTAAATTTAAAATAAAAAATTGCAAAGCTCAATTGGAATTTACGGAAAAACCTAAAAAGAAACAATTAAATTTACTAAAAGTTCATTCTATTAAAATGTTAGAAATAAATTCTTTAATCAAATCTAAAGAAGAAAACTTAAAAGATTTGCAAAATAATGCATGTTTAAATAGAATTAAAAACCAATTAAATTCTGATGATATCCAAAATAAAATCTCAACTCTAAAAAATTTTATGGAAAACAAATTATGTGCTGACCATCCAAATGCTTTTTGGAATCGTAAACAACACATAGTGGACTTACCATATGAAAAAGATTTTGATGAAAAAACCATTAAAACTAAAGCTAGACCAATTCAGATGAGTCCTGAATTGATTGACCATTGTAAAAATGAAATTCAAAGATTTACTTAATAAAAAATTAATTTCTAAATCTCGAAGTCCATGGTCTTGTGCAGCTTTTTATGTGAATAAAAACGCTGAAATAGAACGTGGTGCTCCCAGATTAGTAATAAATTATAAACCATTAAATACAGCTTTAAAATGGATTAGGTATCCTATTCCAAATAAAAAAGATCTTTTAAAGCAACTCTATAATGCAAATATTTTTAGTAAATTTGATATGAAATCTGGCTATTGGCAGATTCAAATAGACCCCAAAGACAGATATAAAACAGCATTTATAGTTCCATTTGGCCAATACCAATGGAATGTAATGCCTTTTGGATTAAAAAATGCTCCTTCTGAATTTCAAAGGATCATGAATGATATTTTTAACCCTTATTCTAAATTTTGTATTGTTTATATTGATGATGTGCTTATATTTAGTACAACTCTAGAACATCATTTTAAACATTTAAAAACATTTTGTATGATTATCGAGAAAAATGGTTTAGCATTAAGTAAAGCTAAAATGGATTTGTTTAAAACTAAAATAAGATTTTTAGGACATCATATAGAACAAGGTAAGATTCAACCTATAGAAAGAGCACTTGTTTTTGGTGAAAAATTTCCTGATGAAATTTCTAATAAACCCCAATTACAACGTTTTCTTGGTTGTTTAAATTATGTTATTGATTTTTATCCAAATTTAAATTGCATGATAAAACCTTTACATAATAGACTTTGTAAAAATGCTGGTCCTTGGACAACTCAGCATACTCAACTAGTAAAAAAGATAAAATCATTAGTAAAAGCAATCCCTTACTTATATATTCCTGATCCTAATGCTTTTAAAATTGTTGAAACTGATGCTTCTAATATTGGTTATGGCGGCATTTTAAAACAAAAAATTAATAGTAAAGAAAGAATAATCCAATATACTTCAGGTCATTGGACTTCAACTCAATTAAATTATTCTACCATTAAAAAAGAAATTTTAAGTATTGTTATTTGTATAAATAAATTTCAATCTGATCTTTTAAATCAAAAATTTTTACTTCGTATTGATTGTAAATCTGCAAAAGAAGTTTTGCAGAAAGATGTCCAAAACCTTGCCTCTAAACAAATTTTTGCTCGATGGCAAGCGCTTTTAAGTATTTTTGAATTTGACATAGAATATATTAAAGGCAATGATAATAATATTCCAGACTTTCTAACTAGAGAATTCTTACAGAACAATGGGAAGAAAGAAGGATAAAGGGAAAGAAATTAAACAAGATTCCGGCTCCCCAACTAAAGCTCTTTCTGAGCACTCTGAAGATCTTAGTAAAACCTTAAACACTAAAACCACCTCTCCTAAAGACCTTAAAAAATGGATTGAGGAACTTTCTCAATCTCCTGAAGTAATTAAAGCACTGCAGGGAATGGCATCCTCTTCCACAGAGGACCCAGGTATGTCTTCTAAATCTAAAGCGATCGTATCCGCTCATGATACGACTACTCTGTCTCAAACGGTAGACAGTAAAGAGTTATCAAATCCGTTGATGGCTGTGGATTTGCCAAAAATCCAATATAAATCTACTGGTAATATACATAAATGGTTTGATAAAAATTTATTTGATTTTGAAATCGAAGTTGAGGATGGTTATAATCATACTAATCCTTGGCAAATTATAAAAAATTATTATCCTGAGAATTGGTTTTTTATGCCAACAGACTTGTCAAAACCTCAGGCCTATTATAATAATATATTATTAGATACTGAATCAGTAAACATTAAACATACTTTTGATAAAAATGGCATAATTTCCTATTCTTCTATAAAAATAAAACGCGTCATCCATCCTAAGGATTGGCCCGTATCTTCCTTAACAACGCCAGTAAAATTTAAAGGATTACATAAATATAATATGAGTTATAATTATTTTGATTATAAAAAAGCGTGGGATACGATATTTTGTCTTCAAAATCCCACCACTACTCATTCCTGGTTAATATATTTTGATCAAAATATACGCACTGATTTAAAAATCCCAAATTGGTTTAAACGATGGTGGCAGTTTAAAGGAATTTCTGAGGAAATCATTCCTCATGATATCCATTATTTGTACCAGTTCTTTAAAACCCATTATAAACCTAAACCAGAAGAAGTTCATATTCCTTCTTTGATGTATTATTGTATGACCTTCTTCACTCCATGGGTATATCAATGGTATTTTGATTATCAGTATGTTCCAGGAAGCCAGATTCCCATGATAATAAAAAGACATAAAATAAAATGGTGGGGATCATTCAAGAATTCCACTACTGAACATAAAATTAGTCAATGGATCCGCAATAAATTATCCAGCCCATCTAAACCAGCTTTAACCTATGCCCATACATTAGCTATTCAGGATAACCCCCAATTTGGTATCCAAAAAGCCCAATGTCAGGCCCGGTTAGCTGCAGCCAAAACAGCAGAAGAATATAGATTGATCTGTCAAGAGATGTCTGAACAACTCTCAACCAGTTCAAATCAGCCCATAAAACCATCCACCAGTAAAGCCCAAAGTGCATCCTCCAGTAAATCTTCAAACACTACACACCATAAAGGCAAGGGTAAAATCGTTTTACCATCATCCTCATCATCTAGTTCATCTAGTGACGAAAGTGATGACAGCGATATCATAAAAATCCAAAGTAAAGTAGGTAAAAAAGAAAAAATAAAAAGAAAAGAAAAGCTAAAAAAGAAAAAGAAGGACACATCGTCGTCCTCATCTTATTCTGAATCATTGTAAACAGGCAGAAGGAACCTTATTCCTTCACTCTTTGTAAAACACCCAACCAAAGCGGCACACAAGTTTTTAGTAAAAGGCCAAAGGACAGCTCAGCAACAGTAAATATCCACTCGCCAACAGTAAATGTCCACTCGCCAACAGTAAAGGTCCATTCGCCAACAGTAAAGGTCAGCTTGGCACAGTAAAAGCAAACAGTAGAGATTCTCCGACAGAGACTACTGTTCACCAACAGTAAAAGCAAACAGTAGAGATTCTCCGACAGAGACTACTGTTCACCAACAGTAAAAGCAAACAGTCGAGATTCTCCGACAGAGACTACTGTTCACCAACAGTAAAAGCAAACAGTAGAGATTCTTCGACAGAAACTACTGTTCACCAACAGTAAAAGTAAATAGTAAAGATTCCAAGATTTTTATTTAAGGGAGCCTTTTCCCCTTGTGAAGGCATCGCATGTAAACACATATTATAACATATACTCCCATATAGGCGTAGTGAATCTCCCCCTAAACTATCTCCCTCCTTTCCCAGTTCGATTGTAGAGGATTACAAGTTGAAAGTCTTAAAATTCTTGTAAGTTAAAACTAATTTAAGTTTATCATTTAAAGTTTAATTTTTGTATTTAAATATTGTAATACTATTTTGTTATTTCAATTATTTATTTTCGTAAATATAAATTGCTACTTATTAAAGCCCTGTTAAAGGCTTCATTCTCTTCTCCCTCCACACTCTGACTTAGTTCTGGGGATCCCAGACTTAGGGTGCAGGAACCCTCAACCTTAATTAAAATATAATCAATTAAAATTGGTTGAGTTAATTGATAAATATTAAATTGATTTGAGTTTGTTTGTTGTATAAGTATGCTCTGTGGTTGCACCTTAGTGTGATCTTCCACATCAGAAATATCATTCTTGTATGTTCATAAACATATACTGTTCACTTACTGTTCAGATTAAAATATATACTGTTCATCTTTAAACAAGTACTGTTAAAATTAAAGTATTGATATAAAGGCTGGAAACCCAGAAGTGCGGGCTACTGGTCCTAAGGTCTATTAATTTAGACATCTTCTTGGTATAACAACGCCACGTATCATACTTAAATGATTCATTGTTTTGTAAATCATATTGATAATAGTGTATTAATTGATATATATTTAAATGATATCTTGATTAATATGTATATTGATAATGATCGTTGTTTAGTACATGCTTATGTAGGTTTTAATATGTATGATATGTTTATTAATTTATAATTTATAAAATTCAACTTAATATCTGAGTAATTAAACGGTCCTTTTCTCTTTTGTTGGTATCAGAGCCACTATGGTATAAGTCCGGTGCTTCTTAACTGAGCCGGCATCCAGATCCATGGAGGGTTCTCACTGTGAGACACTGTGACGAAACACAGGCTCTTACCTCCAGGATATCCCGCAGGGTGTCTGCGCTATGTATACGCGGCCCATAAGTCAGGTTGTAGTTGTCGAGAGGCAACATGCGTGAAAAGTGGTTCTGAGGTACCGCAGGTTGTCACGATACTGGGCTCCACGCCTGGATTACGTGGATTGCCTATACCACAGGCTGTTTATAATCCTGTAGATAACTATGTTAATCAACAATCTAATTTGGTAAATTCATCTCCAGAATCACCCACAGCTTCAGCTATAACTGAAAATGTTAGTGCAATAGACAGAGAATTAAATGTTCTTAGTAAAGAAAATATTGAAAAGAATTTAATAAAAGAAATATCTAAAACAAAAAATTTATTAAAAATGAAAAAGATATTAAAAACATATACTTTTGAAGAATTAAAATCTGAATATTTAGAATATAAATTAAATAACCAAACTGAAATTAAATTCTTTGATTGGTATAACTTAATTAAAGAAAATAAATTTGAAAAAAGTCTAAACCCAATAACTATTAGAGATAAGAGACCAGAATTTGTAGTAAATGATCAAACAATAAAGAGTGATTTTCCACCTAAAACAATTAGTAAATTAAAACATCATGATAATGAAATTACTTGTGCCCCATACAAAACTGCTCAAGATAATGATGTAAATAAAAAAATAATCGAACAAAATAATTTTAGTAATGCAAGTTTAATTTGTTTAAATACACAATTAAAAAGAATTGAAAACTTATTGGAAAATAATCCAATTGTGAATGAAACGGTAAAAGGTAAAGAAAAAGTACAATCTCATATGTTTAAACCTTTTCAAATTTCCCAATCAAGTAAAAAAGAATTTGTAAATCAATTAAAAGATCAATTAAGTAAAATTCAAGTTCGATCTGCGACTACCCAACATGTAGCTCAGGATACTCCTCCATCATCAGCATCAAGAAATATAAATATAATTGAAGAAAACACCAACTCTGATGTAAGTGAACCTGACTCAGAAGATGTTAAGCAATTTGAATTAAATCCTATAAATCATCATAGAGAAATAGTGAGTAGGGCACCAGACCTAGGTATAATTGATAAACCTAATACTATATCTCAATTTAAATATAATGCTTCCACAATCTATGAATGGAACATAGATAGTCTAAGTGAATATAATATATTAAGTATTTTGCAACAAATGACAATGGCTGCAAATGCTTATAAAACCCAGTCAACTATTTCTGATAAAGCTATAGCAGAAATCCTCATTGCGGGATTTACTGGACAACTTAAAGGTTGGTGGGATTATCACCTTACTGACCAACAACATGAAGAAATCTTAAATTCAATAAAAGTGGATGAGGACGAAAACCCTATATTTGATGAAAATGGTGAAGTAATTCAGGATGCTGTGTCATCTTTAATTCTCACTATCTCATTACATTTTATTGGTGATCCGTCTCACATAAAAGATAAAAATGCAGAATTATTAAGTAATCTTAAATGTAGAAATTTAGGTGATTTTCAAACTTATAAAACAACTTTTCTCACTCGATTAATGTTAAGGGAAGACTCTAATCAAAGCTTTTGGAAGGAAAAGTTTTTAGTTGGATTACCTTATTTTTTAGGAGAAAAAGTTAGAAACAATATTAAACAACAATTTGGACAACCTATTCCTTATAATAAATTAACATATGGGCAGTTAATTAGTATAATTCAAAAGGAAGGTTTACAAATTTGTCAGGACTTAAAACTTCAAAAAAGATTAAAATATGAAATGCAAAAAACTAAACGAGAATTAGGATCATTTTGTAAGCAATTTGATTACAGTCTCACAACAAACCAACGATGTGATGGTCAATGTTCTAAAATAACTAAACCTAAAAAATATTATAGAAATAAATACTTTAAAAAACAATATAGGTCTACGCCTAGTCAAGATAAATTTTATAGTAAAAAGAGAACAAAACCTTCTTATAAAAACAAAAGTAAACAACCTTCTAAATCTACAACTAAAAATTCTTATAAAAATTTGACTTGTTACAATTGTGGTAAAAAAGGACATACATCTAAATTTTGTAAATTTAATAAAAGATTACATGAATTAAATTTGGAAGATAATGTTTTAAATAAAATTTATGAATTATATATTGATTCGGATTCTTCGGAATCTGAGACTAATGAAAGTGAAAATCAAATTGATGAATTAGGAACTACTACAAGTTCTTCCAGTTCATCAAAATTTTCTTTAAATATGTTATCTAAAGATCAAAGTAATTTATTAACAGTAGTTAATGGAATTGAAGATCAAGAAACTAGAGCTAAACTTCTTAAAAAACTCATCAAAAGTTTTGAAGACGAAGATGACATAAAAAATATTACTCCTAAAATTCAGTCTAATACTTATGATTTAACTACCATATTAAATAAAAATAAACCTAAAAAGGTCGATGCGGATGAATCTACTAAAGAATTATATAAAGAAATTAAGATGCTAAAAAATGAAGTAAAAGAATTAAAAACCCAACTTCAACAAAACTCTAAAAAAATAAAAAAAACTAGAATCCCAACTTATTTCTAGTTCTTCCTCAGAAGAAGATGAACCAGATAATAATTTAAAAATAAATGAATTAGATGAAGATGTAGATTGTAATTTTCTCAATTTATTACAAGAAATTACTTCACGAAAATATTTAGTAAAAATAAACATTCAAATAAATGATTTTGTGATAGATGCAATTGCACTCTTTGACACAGGTGCAGATTTAAACTGTATAAAATCTGATCTAGTTCCTAAAAGATATTGGTTAAAAACTAGTGAAAAATTAAGTACAGCCAACAAATCTAAACTTGAAATTATAGGAAAAACAGATGCAATAATCATAGATCAAGCCTTAGAAATACACACAGTATTTTTACTTTCACCCCAGATAAATTATATGGTAATATTAGGCACTCCATTTATAAATCTCATCACACCATATTCAGTTAAAGAAGATTGTATTAAATTTAAAATAACAAAATTGCAAAGCTCAATTGGAATTTACGGAAAAACCTAAAAAGAAACAATTAAATTTACTAAAAGTTCATTCTATTAAAATGTTAGAAATAAATTCTTTAATCAAATCTAAAGAAGAAAACTTAAAAGATTTGCAAAATAATGCATGTTTAAATAGAATTAAAAACCAATTAAATTCTGATGATATCCAAAATAAAATCTCAACTCTAAAAAATTTTATGGAAAACAAATTATGTGCTGACCATCCAAATGCTTTTTGGAATCGTAAACAACACATAGTGGACTTACCATATGAAAAAGATTTTGATGAAAAAACCATTAAAACTAAAGCTAGACCAATTCAGATGAGTCCTGAATTGATTGACCATTGTAAAAATGAAATTCAAAGATTTACTTAATAAAAAATTAATTTCTAAATCTCGAAGTCCATGGTCTTGTGCAGCTTTTTATGTGAATAAAAACGCTGAAATAGAACGTGGTGCTCCCAGATTAGTAATAAATTATAAACCATTAAATACAGCTTTAAAATGGATTAGGTATCCTATTCCAAATAAAAAAGATCTTTTAAAGCAACTCTATAATGCAAATATTTTTAGTAAATTTGATATGAAATCTGGCTATTGGCAGATTCAAATAGACCCCAAAGACAGATATAAAACAGCATTTACAGTTCCATTTGGCCAATACCAATGGAATGTAATGGCTTTTGGATTAAAAAATGCTCCTTCTGAATTTCAAAGGATCATGAATGATATTTTTAACCCTTATTCTAAATTTTGTATTGTTTATATTGATGATGTGCTTATATTTAGTACAACTCTAGAACATCATTTTAAACATTTAAAAACATTTTGTATGATTATCGAGAAAAATGGTTTAGCATTAAGTAAAGCTAAAATGGATTTGTTTAAAACTAAAATAAGATTTTTAGGACATCATATAGAACAAGGTAAGATTCAACCTATAGAAAGAGCACTTGTTTTTGGTGAAAAATTTCCTGATGAAATTTCTAATAAACCCCAATTACAACGTTTTCTTGGTTGTTTAAATTATGTTATTGATTTTTATCCAAATTTAAATTGCATGATAAAACCTTTACATAATAGACTTTGTAAAAATGTTGGTCCTTGGACAACTCAGCATACTCAACTAGTAAAAAAGATAAAATCATTAGTAAAAGCAATCCCTTACTTATATATTCCTGATCCTAATGCTTTTAAAATTGTTGAAACTGATGCTTCTAATATTGGTTATGGCGGCATTTTAAAACAAAAAATTAATAGTAAAGAAAGAATAATCCAATATACTTCAGGTCATTGGACTTCAACTCAATTAAATTATTCTACCATTAAAAAAGAAATTTTAAGTATTGTTATTTGTATAAATAAATTTCAATCTGATCTTTTAAATCAAAAATTTTTACTTCGTATTGATTGTAAATCTGCAAAAGAAGTTTTGCAGAAAGATGTCCAAAACCTTGCCTCTAAACAAATTTTTGCTCGATGGCAAGCGTTTTTAAGTATTTTTGAATTTGACATAGAATATATTAAAGGCAATGATAATAATATTCCAGACTTTCTAACTAGAGAATTCTTACAGAACAATGGGAAGAAAGAAGGATAAAGGGAAAGAAATTAAACAAGATTCCGGCTCCCCAACTAAAGCTCTTTCTGAGCACTCTGAAGATCTTAGTAAAACCTTAAACACTAAAACCACCTCTCCTAAAGACCTTAAAAAATGGATTGAGGAACTTTCTCAATCTCCTGAAGTAATTAAAGCACTGCAGGGAATGGCATCCTCTTCCACAGAGGACCCAGGTATGTCTTCTAAATCTAAAGCGATCGTATCCGCTCATGATACGACTACTCTGTCTCAAACGGTAGACAGTAAAGAGTTATCAAATCCGTTGATGGCTGTGGATTTGCCAAAAATCCAATATAAATCTACTGGTAATATACATAAATGGTTTGATAAAAATTTATTTGATTTTGAAATCGAAGTTGAGGATGGTTATAATCATACTAATCCTTGGCAAATTATAAAAAATTATTATCCTGAGAATTGGTTTTTTATGCCAACAGACTTGTCAAAACCTCAGGCCTATTATAATAATATATTATTAGATACTGAATCAGTAAACATTAAACATACTTTTGATAAAAATGGCATAATTTCCTATTCTTCTATAAAAATAAAACGCGTCATCCATCCTAAGGATTGGCCCGTATCTTCCTTAACAACGCCAGTAAAATTTAAAGGATTACATAAATATAATATGAGTTATAATTATTTTGATTATAAAAAAGCGTGGGATACGATATTTTGTCTTCAAAATCCCACCACTACTCATTCCTGGTTAATATATTTTGATCAAAATATACGCACTGATTTAAAAATCCCAAATTGGTTTAAACGATGGTGGCAGTTTAAAGGAATTTCTGAGGAAATCATTCCTCATGATATCCATTATTTGTACCAGTTCTTTAAAACCCATTATAAACCTAAACCAGAAGAAGTTCATATTCCTTCTTTGATGTATTATTGTATGACCTTCTTCACTCCATGGGTATATCAATGGTATTTTGATTATCAGTATGTTCCAGGAAGCCAGATTCCCATGATAATAAAAAGACATAAAATAAAATGGTGGGGATCATTCAAGAATTCCACTACTGAACATAAAATTAGTCAATGGATCCGCAATAAATTATCCAGCCCATCTAAACCAGCTTTAACCTATGCCCATACATTAGCTATTCAGGATAACCCCCAATTTGGTATCCAAAAAGCCCAATGTCAGGCCCGGTTAGCTGCAGCCAAAACAGCAGAAGAATATAGATTGATCTGTCAAGAGATGTCTGAACAACTCTCAACCAGTTCAAATCAGCCCATAAAACCATCCACCAGTAAAGCCCAAAGTGCATCCTCCAGTAAATCTTCAAACACTACACACCATAAAGGCAAGGGTAAAATCGTTTTACCATCATCCTCATCATCTAGTTCATCTAGTGACGAAAGTGATGACAGCGATATCATAAAAATCCAAAGTAAAGTAGGTAAAAAAGAAAAAATAAAAAGAAAAGAAAAGCTAAAAAAGAAAAAGAAGGACACATCGTCGTCCTCATCTTATTCTGAATCATTGTAAACAGGCAGAAGGAACCTTATTCCTTCACTCTTTGTAAAACACCCAACCAAAGCGGCACACAAGTTTTTAGTAAAAGGCCAAAGGACAGCTCAGCAACAGTAAATATCCACTCGCCAACAGTAAATGTCCACTCGCCAACAGTAAAGGTCCATTCGCCAACAGTAAAGGTCAGCTTGGCACAGTAAAAGCAAACAGTAGAGATTCTCCGACAGAGACTACTGTTCACCAACAGTAAAAGCAAACAGTAGAGATTCTCCGACAGAGACTACTGTTCACCAACAGTAAAAGCAAACAGTCGAGATTCTCCGACAGAGACTACTGTTCACCAACAGTAAAAGCAAACAGTAGAGATTCTTCGACAGAAACTACTGTTCACCAACAGTAAAAGTAAATAGTAAAGATTCCAAGATTTTTATTTAAGGGAGCCTTTTCCCCTTGTGAAGGCATCGCATGTAAACACATATTATAACATATACTCCCATATAGGCGTAGTGAATCTCCCCCTAAACTATCTCCCTCCTTTCCCAGTTCGATTGTAGAGGATTACAAGTTGAAAGTCTTAAAATTCTTGTAAGTTAAAACTAATTTAAGTTTATCATTTAAAGTTTAATTTTTGTATTTAAATATTGTAATACTATTTTGTTATTTCAATTATTTATTTTCGTAAATATAAATTGCTACTTATTAAAGCCCTGTTAAAGGCTTCATTCTCTTCTCCCTCCACACTCTGACTTAGTTCTGGGGATCCCAGACTAAGGGTGCAGGAACCCTCAACCTTAATTAAAATATAATCAATTAAAATTGGTTGAGTTAATTGATAAATATTAAATTGATTTGAGTTTGTTTGTTGTATAAGTATGCTCTGTGGTTGCACCTTAGTGTGATCTTCCACATCAGAAATATCATTCTTGTATGTTCATAAACATATACTGTTCACTTACTGTTCAGATTAAAATATATACTGTTCATCTTTAAACAAGTACTGTTAAAATTAAAGTATTGATATAAAGGCTGGAAACCCAGAAGTGCGGGCTACTGGTCCTAAGGTCTATTAATTTAGACATCTTCTTGGTATAACAACGCCACGTATCATACTTAAATGATTCATTGTTTTGTAAATCATATTGATAATAGTGTATTAATTGATATATATTTAAATGATATCTTGATTAATATGTATATTGATAATGATCGTTGTTTAGTACATGCTTATGTAGGTTTTAATATGTATGATATGTTTATTAATTTATAATTTATAAAATTCAACTTAATATCTGAGTAATTAAACGGTCCTTTTCTCTTTTGTTGTAATGATCACACACAAACATCTACATCTCCTAAAAAACATAAGGAAAAATCAATTAAAAAATCGTATAAAGATTTAAATTGTTATACTTGTGGAAAACACGGTCATACAGCTAAAGTTTGTAAATGCAATAAAAAATCGAAGAAAATTTCGTATAAAAAATCAAAAATCATAACTTGTTATCATTGTGGTAAAATAGGACACACATCTAAATTTTGTAAAATTTTAATTAAACAAAATAAATTAAGTACTACAGATTTAATTAATGAAAAACCAATTGTAAATAAAAGTGTTAAAGGTAAAGAAACAATAAAAAGTCATCAACTTTCTCAGTCTAGTAAATTTGAATTTGTAAACCAATTAAAAAATCAATTAAATAAGCTTGACATACATTCAACAACTACCCAACTAGTAGCTCCTGACACCCCTCAGGCTTCTCCAACTATAAACATTATAGAAGAACATTCTGATTTTGAGTCTGGATCACAAGACGAAAACTCAGAAGATATAAAACAATTTGACATAAATCCAATAAATCATCATAGGGAAATAATAAATAGAGCACCTGATTTAGGTATAATTAATAAACCGAACACTATCAGTCAATTTAAATATAATGCTTCAACAATCTATGAATGGAACATAGATGGTTTAAGTGAATATAATATATTAAGTCTTTTGCAACAAATGACAATGGCTGCAAATGCTTATAAAACTCAGTCAATTATATCTGATAAAACTATAGCAGAAATCTTAATTGCTGGCTTTACCGGCCAACTTAAAGGATGGTGGGATTATCATCTCACTGAAAAACAACATGAAGACATTCTAAATTCAATTAAAATTGATGAAGATGAGCAACCTATATATGATGAAAATGGTGATGTAATACAAGATGCAGTGTCATCTTTAATTCTTACTATTTCATTACATTTTATAGGAGATCCATCTCACATAAAAGATAAAAATGCGGAATTACTAAGTAATCTTAAATGTAGAACATTAGGTGATTTTCAAGAATATAAAACCATCTTTCTCACCCGATTAATGTTAAGGGAAGATTCAAGTCAAGATTTTTGGAAAGAAAAATTCTTGGCGGGATTACCTTATTTTTTGGGAGAAAAAGTTAGGAATTTTATTAAACAGCAACATGGTAATCCTATACCTTATAGGAAATTAACATATGATCAATTAATTAGTATAATTTATAAAGAAGGTCTACAAATCTGTCATGATTTGAAACTTCAAAGAAATTTAAAATATGAAATGCGTAAAACTGAAAGAGAATTAGGATCTTATTGTAAACAATTTGATTATGGCATAACATCTCCTCCAAGATGTGATGGCCAGTGTTCTAGATCACATAAACCTAATAAAAATTCTAAACGACATTATAAAGATAAATCTTATCAAAATGACAAATTTGATTCTAATAAAAGAAAATATCATAAAACTTCTTATAACGATTTGACATGTTATACATGTGGTAAGAAGGGACATACGTCTAACTTTTGTAAATTCAATCAAAAATTAAATGCATTAAATTTGGAAAAAGAAGTTTTGAATAAAATCTATAAACTGTATATTGATTCAGATAATTCAGAATCTGAATTTAGAAAAAGTAAAAATCAAATTGATGAATTAGATTCAACAACCAGTTCATCCGAATAAAATATTTTTGTATTATACAGTATCTTTGTATTTCTAGTAAAATTCCGTAGTATATACTTGTTTGATAAACAGTACTTATTTTTAAAGTACGATCTAAACAGTAACTGTTTTTGAAAACAGTATTGATATATAGGCTGGAAACCCAGAAGTGCGGGCTACTGGTCCAAAGGACTATTTAATTAGTCGTCTTCTTGGTATAACAACGCCACGTATCATACTTAAAATCATTTTCATAATTTAAATTCATATTTTTGACTTTACTATATATATCTCTATCTATAACTACTTTCCTATATTTTGCTCTGCCTATTTTAAATCTTCCTTGCAGCCTTACAAGGACAATGGAAAGAAAGAACGCTACTGGGAGAAACCACTCACCCATTCAAGCTCTTTCAGAGCAAATTGAGGTTATTATTACATCCCTTACCACTAAAATATCCCTCTCTAGCGATATGAAACACTGGATTGATACTTATCCTCAATCCACTAAAATCCTTCTAAAGATTTTATATGATATAGTATCTTCTTCAGCGGAAGATACGCAGGTATGACTTCTAAACTTAAACGCGATCGTATCCGCTTATGATACGGCTACTCTGTCTCAAACGGTAGACAGTAAAGAGCTATCAAATCCGTTAATGGCTGTGGATTTGCCAAAAATCCATTTCAATTTCACTAGTAAAATACTGTAATGGTTTTCAACCCATTTGTATCCTTATGGTTAAAGGATGATCCCCCAGTATCATTCCTTGGCCCATTGTACAGGTCATTCTTTTTGCCCTGGGTATATTATAGGTATATTAGCAAGCCCATATAATAGGCCCAAATGGTCTCAATAATATTTTGCATAAAGAAAAAGATAAAATTATATTATCATCATCACCTTCACCTTCACATGGCGATAGTGCAATTCATGATGATATTCCATTATTACAATCAAAAGATAAAAGATAAATCAAAGAAAAGAAATGTGAAGATAAAAAGAAAAAAGTAAAAAGAAGGACAACTCATAGTCCTCATCTTCTTGTAAAAGGCAGAAGGAACCTTATTCCTTCAATTTGATCTCATAAAAATCCAAGATATTATCTCCAACTAAACAGGTGGCAGACAAGTCACTGTTCATCCACAGTAAAGATTCGGTGGCAGACAAGTATCACTATTCATCAACAGTAAAAAGGCAACTAAACAGGTGGCAGACAAGTCACTGTTCATCCACAGTAAAGATTCAGTGGCAGACAAGTATCACTATTCATCAACAGTAAAAAGTAAATAGTAAAGATTCTTTCTTTTGTTATTTAAAGAGAGCCTCTCCTCTTTGTGAAGGCATTGTCCAATTATAGGCAATCCTAAGCCCGAAAGCTTAGTTAGTAAACCTCTCTCCTCTCCTTCCAACGTTCATTGTAAGGATTCAAGGTTAGAGATTCTTTAAACTTTGTAAGTTTAATCTTTTAAATTTTTGTATATGTCTTTCAATTTTGTAAATCAAATTTAATCTTTGTAATTAAATAAAGTTTTATATTTTGTTTATAAATTGATACTTATTAAATGCCCTGTTGAAGGCATCCTTCTCTTCTCCCTCCACACTCTGACTTAATTCTGGGGATCCCAGGTTAAGGTTGCAGGAACCCTAAACCATATAAAATTGTTCTTGCGTAAAATTGTATGTCGTATAAGTATGCTCTGTGGTTGCACCTTAGTGTGATCTTCCACATCAGAAATAAATTGTTATATGCTTGTTTGATTTAAACAGTAACTGTTTGTTCATATAAAAAAGATAAACAGTAACTATTTCTTAAGTTTAATTTGAACAGTACTTGTTTAATAAATTTATTTGTATAATGTTTGATCTTTAAAATAGGAATATTAAATAATTTCATCATAGCATTTACTTCGTTTAAATTTATTCCTTTTATAAGATTCAGATCTGTTAATCGGTCCTATAAGCTTTTGTTGAGATCTGTTAATCGGTCCTATAAGCTTTTGTTGGTATCAGAGCCTGAACATTTAACACTGTTAGTAAATCTATTATGATAGAGGAAGCCGACTGAAATACCGTGGAAAAGTTTGGGTATGCCTACTGAACCCGTTGTAAGTCCCTTTTTGAGTTGATTGTTGGGCAGTGAAGGGTATAACCAGGCGATGATCCCTAACTTGTTGGTATTAGAACATGGATCCTTTATTATGTAGATCTGCTAATAGTCTTAAATGGAATGATTTTGAATCTTCAAAAATTCAAAGGATTATTAATAGAAATGAATTAATTTCTAAGGATGATTATAAAGCTATTGATGAAAAGATGATTTCTACAGTAATTGTTCCTGATAAAAATGGTTTTAAGATCTCTACAGTAAATGTTTCTACAGTTGCTAAAAACCTCAATATTTTAACTAAAAAAGATATTGAAAAAGATTTATTAAATGAAATATCTAAAATAAAAAACTTAATTAAAATGAAGCAGATTCTCAAAACTTATCCTTTTGAAGAATTAAAATCTGAATATTTAGACTATAAACTAAATAGGCAAAATGAAATACAATTCTTTGATTGGTATAACTTAATTAAAGAAAATCAATCTGATAAAGGTGTAAATCCAGTAACATGTCTAGAATCACAATTAATTTGTAAAAATGATCACACACAAACATCTACATCTCCTAAAAAACATAAGGAAAAATCAATTAAAAAATCGTATAAAGATTTAAATTGTTATACTTGTGGAAAACACGGTCATACAGCTAAAGTTTGTAAATGCAATAAAAAATCGAAGAAAATTTCGTATAAAAAATCAAAAATCATAACTTGTTATCATTGTGGTAAAATAGGACACACATCTAAATTTTGTAAAATTTTAATTAAACAAAATAAATTAAGTACTACAGATTTAATTAATGAAAAACCAATTGTAAATAAAAGTGTTAAAGGTAAAGAAACAATAAAAAGTCATCAACTTTCTCAGTCTAGTAAATTTGAATTTGTAAACCAATTAAAAAATCAATTAAATAAGCTTGACATACATTCAACAACTACCCAACTAGTAGCTCCTGACACCCCTCAGGCTTCTCCAACTATAAACATTATAGAAGAACATTCTGATTTTGAGTCTGGATCACAAGACGAAAACTCAGAAGATATAAAACAATTTGACATAAATCCAATAAATCATCATAGGGAAATAATAAATAGAGCACCTGATTTAGGTATAATTAATAAATCGAACACTATCAGTCAATTTAAATATAATGCTTCAACAATCTATGAATGGAACATAGATGGTTTAAGTGAATATAATATATTAAGTCTTTTGCAACAAATGACAATGGCTGCAAATGCTTATAAAACTCAGTCAATTATATCTGATAAAACTATAGCAGAAATCTTAATTGCTGGCTTTACCGGCCAACTTAAAGGATGGTGGGATTATCATCTCACTGAAAAACAACATGAAGACATTCTAAATTCAATTAAAATTGATGAAGATGAGCAACCTATATATGATGAAAATGGTGATGTAATACAAGATGCAGTGTCATCTTTAATTCTTACTATTTCATTACATTTTATAGGAGATCCATCTCACATAAAAGATAAAAATGCGGAATTACTAAGTAATCTTAAATGTAGAACATTAGGTGATTTTCAAGAATATAAAACCATCTTTCTCACCCGATTAATGTTAAGGGAAGATTCAAGTCAAGATTTTTGGAAAGAAAAATTCTTGGCGGGATTACCTTATTTTTTGGGAGAAAAAGTTAGGAATTTTATTAAACAGCAACATGGTAATCCTATACCTTATAGGAAATTAACATATGGTCAATTAATTAGTATAATTTATAAAGAAGGTCTACAAATCTGTCATGATTTGAAACTTCAAAGAAATTTAAAATATGAAATGCGTAAAACTGAAAGAGAATTAGGATCTTATTGTAAACAATTTGATTATGGCATAACATCTCCTCCAAGATGTGATGGCCAGTGTTCTAGATCACATAAACCTAATAAAAATTCTAAACGACATTATAAAGATAAATCTTATCAAAATGACAAATTTGATTCTAATAAAAGAAAATATCATAAAACTTCTTATAACGATTTGACATGTTATACATGTGGTAAGAAGGGACATACGTCTAACTTTTGTAAATTCAATCAAAAATTAAATGCATTAAATTTGGAAAAAGAAGTTTTGAATAAAATCTATAAACTGTATATTGATTCAGATAATTCAGAATCTGAATTTAGAAAAAGTAAAAATCAAATTGATGAATTAGATTCAACAACCAGTTCATCCGAATAAAATATTTTTGTATTATACAGTATCTTTGTATTTCTAGTAAAATTCCGTAGTATATACTTGTTTGATAAACAGTACTTATTTTTAAAGTACGATCTAAACAATAACTGTTTTTGAAAACAGTATTGATATATAGGCTGGAAACCCAGAAGTGCGGGCTACTGGTCCAAAGGACTACTTAATTAGTCGTCTTCTTGGTATAACAACGCCACGTATCATACTTAAAATCATTTTCATAATTTAAATTCATATTTTTGACTTTACTATATATATCTCTATCTATAACTACTTTCCTATATTTTGCTCTGCCTATTTTAAATCTTCCTTGCAGCCTTACAAGGACAATGGAAAGAAAGAACGCTACTGGGAGAAACCACTCACCCATTCAAGCTCTTTCAGAGCAAATTGAGGTTATTATTACATCCCTTACCACTAAAATATCCCTCTCTAGCGATATGAAACACTGGATTGATACTTATCCTCAATCCACTAAAATCCTTCTAAAGATTTTATATGATATAGTATCTTCTTCAGCGGAAGATACGCAGGTATGACTTCTAAACTTAAACGCGATCGTATCCGCTTATGATACGGCTACTCTGTCTCAAACGGTAGACAGTAAAGAGCTATCAAATCCGTTAATGGCTGTGGATTTGCCAAAAATCCATTTCAATTTCACTAGTAAAATACTGTAATGGTTTTCAACCCATTTGTATCCTTATGGTTAAAGGATGATCCCCCAGTATCATTCCTTGGCCCATTGTACAGGTCATTCTTTTTGCCCTGGGTATATTATAGGTATATTAGCAAGCCCATATAATAGGCCCAAATGGTCTCAATAATATTTTGCATAAAGAAAAAGATAAAATTATATTATCATCATCACCTTCACCTTCACATGGCGATAGTGCAATTCATGATGATATTCCATTATTACAATCAAAAGATAAAAGATAAATCAAAGAAAAGAAATGTGAAGATAAAAAGAAAAAAGTAAAAAGAAGGACAACTCATAGTCCTCATCTTCTTGTAAAAGGCAGAAGGAATCTTATTCCTTCAATTTGATCTCATAAAAATCCAAGATATTATCTCCAACTAAACAGGTGGCAGACAAGTCACTGTTCATCCACAGTAAAGATTCGGTGGCAGACAAGTATCACTATTCATCAACAGTAAAAAGGCAACTAAACAGGTGGCAGACAAGTCACTGTTCATCCACAGTAAAGATTCAGTGGCAGACAAGTATCACTATTCATCAACAGTAAAAAGTAAATAGTAAAGATTCTTTCTTTTGTTATTTAAAGAGAGCCTCTCCTCTTTGTGAAGGCATTGTCCAATTATAGGCAATCCTAAGCCCGAAAGCTTAGTTAGTAAACCTCTCTCCTCTCCTTCCAACGTTCATTGTAAGGATTCAAGGTTAGAGATTCTTTAAACTTTGTAAGTTTAATCTTTTAAATTTTTGTATATGTCTTTCAATTTTGTAAATCAAATTTAATCTTTGTAATTAAATAAAGTTTTATATTTTGTTTATAAATTGATACTTATTAAATGCCCTGTTGAAGGCATCCTTCTCTTCTCCCTCCACACTCTGACTTAATTCTGGGGATCCCAGGTTAAGGTTGCAGGAACCCTCAACCATATAAAATTGTTCTTGCGTAAAATTGTATGTCGTATAAGTATGCTCTGTGGTTGCACCTTAGTGTGATCTTCCACATCAGAAATAAATTGTTATATGCTTGTTTGATTTAAACAGTAACTGTTTGTTCATATAAAAAAGATAAACAGTAACTATTTCTTAAGTTTAATTTGAACAGTACTTGTTTAATAAATTTATTTGTATAATGTTTGATCTTTAAAATAGGAATATTAAATAATTTCATCATAGCATTTACTTCGTTTAAATTTATTCCTTTTATAAGATTCAGATCTGTTAATCGGTCCTATAAGCTTTTGTTGAGATCTGTTAATCAGTCCTGTAAGCTTTTGTTGGTATCAGAGCCACTATGGTATAAGTCCGGTGCTTCTTAACTGAGCCGGCATCCAGATCCATGGAGGGTTCTCACTGTGAGACACTGTGACGAAACACAGGCTCTTACCTCCAGGATATCCCGCAGGGTGTCTGCGCTATGTATACGCGGCCCATAAGTCAGGTTGTAGTTGTCGAGAGGCAACATGCGTGAAAAGTGGTTCTGAGGTACCGCAGGTTGTCACGATCCTGGGCTCTGATACCAACAAAAGCTTATAGGACCGATTAACAGATCTGAATCTTATAAAAGGAATAAATTTAAACGAAGTAAATGCTATGATGAAATTATTTAATATTCCTATTTTAAAGATCAAACATTATACAAATTAATTTATTAAACAAATAAATTTATAACAAGTACTGTTCAAATTAAACTTAAGAAATAGTTACTGTTTATCTTTTTTATATGAACAAACAGTTACTGTTTAAATCAAACAAGCATATAACAATTTATTTCTGATGTGGAAGATCACACTAAGGTGCAACCACAGAGCATACTTATACGACATACAATTTTACGCAAGAACAATTTTATATGGTTTAGGGTTCCTGCAACCTTAACCTGGGATCCCCAGAATTAAGTCAGAGTGTGGAGGGAGAAGAGAAGGATGCCTTCAACAGGGCATTTAATAAGTATCAATTTATAAACAAAATATAAAACTTTATTTAATTACAAAGATTAAATTTGATTTACAAAATTGAAAGACATATACAAAAATTTAAAAGATTAAACTTACAAAGTTTAAAGAATCTCTAACCTTGAATCCTTACAATGAACGTTGGAAGGAGAGGAGAGAGGTTTACTAACTAAGCTTTCGGGCTTAGGATTGCCTATAATTGGACAATGCCTTCACAAAGAGGAGAGGCTCTCTTTAAATAACAAAAGAAAGAATCTTTACTATTTACTTTTTACTGTTGATGAATAGTGACTTGTCTGCCACCGAATCTTTACTGTGGATGAACAGTGGGTTGTCTGCCACCGAATCTCTACTGTGGATGAACAGTGGGTTGTCTGCCACCGAATCTCTACTGTGGATGAACAGTGGGTTGTCTGCCACCTGTTTAGTTGGAGATAATATCTTGGATTTTTATGAGATCAAATTGAAGGAATAAGGTTCCTTCTGCCTTTTACAAGAAGATGAGGACGATGAGTTGTCCTTCTTTTTACTTTTTTCTTTTTATCTTCACATTTCTTTTCTTTGATTTATCTTTTATCTTTTGACTTTAATAATGGAATATCATCATGAATTGCACTATCGCCATGTGAAGGTGAAGGTGATGATGATAATATAATTTTATCTTTTTCTTTATGCAAAATATTATTGAGACCATTTGGGCCTATTATATGGGCTTGCTAATATACCTATAATATACCCAGGGCAAAAAGAAAGCCAGCCTGATTTTTCGAGTATGGGTTTTAAAATAGTGATATTAAACAATTTAATCAAACAATGTCTTTACATATAGCCTGAGCAATCAATTAAATAATCAATATATTGGATTTTTGGCAAATCCACAGCCATTAACGGATTTGATAATTCTTTACCGTCTACCGTTTGAGACGGAATAGCCATACCATGATCGGGTATGATCGCTTTTAAGTTTAGAAGCCATACCTTACTCTTCTGTGGAAGAAGAGGTTATACCTTGTCATTCCTTTAAGAAGTCCTGTTGATGATTTACTATGCAGGGGAAGTGTTTTAGGAAAGTGTTTAAGAGGAATTTAGAGGTTGAGAGAACATGTATCCCTGCTTCCTTTCCAAGTTGCTGTAAGAATTCTAGAGAGTCCAGAATACAATACAAAAATATTGTAACAAAATACAAAAGTTTAATATACGGATATGTATCAGAAAATGTCCAAAAATACTTTATAAATGTATATGAATATTTTATTCGGATATTTAAAACTTTTGAATACGGATTTTTACTAGAAACATAAAGATACTGTATAATACAAAAATATTTTATTCAGATGAACTGGTTGATGTTTCGAGTTCATCAGATTCTATAGACTCAGAGTCTGAAGTGTATGAATCGAGATATAATTTATGAATTTTTATTAATATTTCTTTTTCTAATTTTAATGCATTTAATTTTTTATTAAATCGACAAAATTTAGAAATATGACCGTTTTTACCACAAGAAAAACAAGTTAAATCTTTAAAAGAAGTTTTTCTTGAAGATTTATGTGGTTGTGTCATTTTAGGAGTTTGAGATTTAGAGGATGGTTTTCTTGTACAAACTTTGGACGTATGTCCTGGTTTACCACAAATATAACAAGTTATATTTTTATAAGAATTTTTAGATGAAGATAAATTTGATATAGAACACTGACCACTACAAGGTTTGGTAGAAGTCATGCCATAATCAAACTGTTTACAAAAGGATCCTAATCCTTGTTGAGTTTTACGTATTTCAGATTTTAAATTTAATTGAATTTTTAAATAATGACAGATTTGTAATCCTTCCTTTTGAATAATACTATTTAATTGACCATAAGTCAATTTATCATAAGGTATTGGATTACCAAACTATTGTTTTATAGAATTTCTAATTTTCTCGCCTAAGTAGAAAGGTAGTCCAGCTAAGAACTTTTCTTTCCAAAAGGCTTGATTTGAATCTTCCCTTAACATTAATCTTGTAAGGAAAGTGGTTTTATATTCTTGAAAATCACTTAATTTTCTACATTTAAGATTACTTAATAATTCACCATTTTTATCTTTTAAGTGAGATGGGTCTCCTATAAAATGTAATGAAATAGTGAGAATTAAAGATGACACAGCATCCTGAATTACATCACCATTCTCATCATATACCGGTTCACTATCATCATTTACTTGAATTTTATTTAAAATTTCTTCATGTTGTTGGTCAGTTAGGTGATAATCCCACCAACCTTTAAGTTGTCCAGTAAATCCCGCAATGAGGATTTCTGCTATAGCTTTATCAGAAATAGTTGACTGGGTTTTATAAGCATTTGCAGCCATTGTCATTTGTTGCAAAATACTTAATATATTATATTCACTTAAACCATCTATGTTCCATTCATAGATTGTTGAAGCATTATATTTAAATTGACTGATAGTGTTCGGTTTATTAATTATACCTAAATCAGGTGCTCTATTTATTATTTCCCTATGATGATTTATTGGATTTATGTCAAATTGTTTTATATCTTCTGAGTTTTCGTCTTGTGATCCAGACTCAAAATCAGAATGTTCTTCTATAATGTTTATAGTTGGAGAAGCCTGAGGGGTGTCAGGAGCTACTAGTTGGGTAGTTGTTGAATGTATGTCAAGCTTATTTAATTGATTTTTTAATTGGTTTACAAATTCAAATTTACTAGACTGAGAAAGTTGATGACTTTTTATTGTTTCTTTACCTTTAACACTTTTATTTACAATTGGTTTTTCATTAATTAAATCTGTAGTACTTAATTTATTTTGTTTAATTAAAATTTTACAAAATTTAGATGTGTGTCCTATTTTACCACAATGATAACAAGTTATGATTTTTGATTTTTTATACGAAATTTTCTTCGATTTTTTATTGCATTTACAAACTTTAGCTGTATGACCGTGTTTTCCACAAGTATAACAATTTAAATCTTTATACGATTTTTTAATTGATTTTTCCTTATGTTTTTTAGGAGATGTAGATGTTTGTGTGTGATCATTTTTACAAATTAATTGTGATTCTAGACATGTTACTGGATTTACACCTTTATCAGATTGATTTTCTTTAATTAAGTTATACCAATCAAAGAATTGTATTTCATTTTGCCTATTTAGTTTATAGTCTAAATATTCAGATTTTAATTCTTCAAAAGGATAAGTTTTGAGAATCTGCTTCATTTTAATTAAGTTTTTTATTTTAGATATTTCATTTAATAAATCTTTTTCAATATCTTTTTTAGTTAAAATATTGAGGTTTTTAGCAACTGTAGAAACATTTACTGTAGAGATCTTAAAACCATTTTTATCAGGAACAATTACTGTAGAAATCATCTTTTCATCAATAGCTTTATAATCATCCTTAGAAATTAATTCATTTCTATTAATAATCCTTTGAATTTTTGAAGATTCAAAATCATTCCATTTAAGACTATTAGCAGATCTACATAATAAAGGATCCATGTTCTAATACCAACAAGTTAGGGATCATCGCCTGGTTATACCCTTCACTGCCCAACAATCAACTCAAAAAGGGACTTACAACGGGTTCAGTAGGCATACCCAAACTTTTCCACGGTATTTCAGTCGGCTTCCTCTATCATAATAGATTTACTAACAGTGTTAAATGTTCGGGCTCTGATACCAACAAAAGCTTATAGGACCGATTAACATATCTGAATCTTATAAAAGGAATAAATTTAAACGAAGTAAATGCTATGATGAAATTATTTAATATTCAAACTTTTAAAGATCAAACATTATACAAATTAATTTATTAAACAAATAAATTTATAACAAGTACTGTTCAAATTAAACTTAAGAAATAGTTACTGTTTATCTTTTTTATATGAACAAACAGTTACTGTTTAAATCAAACAAGCATATAACAATTTATTTCTGATGTGGAAGATCACACTAAGGTGCAACCACAGAGCATACTTATACGACATACAATTTTACGCAAGAACAATTTTATATGGTTTAGGGTTCCTGCAACCTTAACCTGGGATCCCCAGAATTAAGTCAGAGTGTGGAGGGAGAAGAGAAGGATGCCTTCAACAGGGCATTTAATAAGTATCAATTTATAAACAAAATATAAAACTTTATTTAATTACAAAGATTAAATTTGATTTACAAAATTGAAAGACATATACAAAAATTTAAAAGATTAAACTTACAAAGTTTAAAGAATCTCTAACCTTGAATCCTTACAATGAACGTTGGAAGGAGAGGAGAGAGGTTTACTAACTAAGCTTTCGGGCTTAGGATTGCCTATAATTGGACAATGCCTTCACAAAGAGGAGAGGCTCTCTTTAAATAACAAAAGAAAGAATCTTTACTATTTACTTTTTACTGTTGATGAATAGTGATACTTGTCTGCCACTGAATCTTTACTGTGGATGAACAGTGACTTGTCTGCCACCTGTTTAGTTGGAGATAATATCTTGGATTTTTATGAGATCAAATTGAAGGAATAAGGTTCCTTCTGCCTTTTACAAGAAGATGAGGACTATGAGTTGTCCTTCTTTTTACTTTTTTCTTTTTATCTTCACATTTCTTTTCTTTGATTTATCTTTTATCTTTTGATTGTAATAATGGAATATCATCATGAATTGCACTATCGCCATGTGAAGGTGAAGGTGATGATGATAATATAATTTTATCTTTTTCTTTATGCAAAATATTATTGAGACCATTTGGGCCTATTATATGGGCTTGCTAATATACCTATAATATACCCAGGGCAAAAAGAATGACCTGTACAATGGGCCAAGGAATGATACTGGGGGATCATCCTTTAACCATAAGGATACAAATGGGTTGAAAACCATTACAGTATTTTACTAGTGAAATTGAAATGGATTTTTGGCAAATCCACAGCCATTAACGGATTTGATAGCTCTTTACTGTCTACCGTTTGAGACAGAGTAGCCGTATCATAAGCGGATACGATCGCGTTTAAGTTTAGAAGTCATACCTGCGTATCTTCCGCTGAAGAAGATACTATATCATATAAAATCTTTAGAAGGATTTTAGTGGATTGAGGATAAGTATCAATCCAGTGTTTCATATCGCTAGAGAGGGATATTTTAGTGGTAAGGGATGTAATAATAACCTCAATTTGCTCTGAAAGAGCTTGAATGGGTGAGTGGTTTCTCCCAGTAGCGTTCTTTCTTTCCATTGTCCTTGTAAGGCTGCAAGGAAGATTTAAAATAGGCAGAGCAAAATATAGGAAAGTAGTTATAGATAGAGATATATATAGTAAAGTCAAAAATATGAATTTAAATTATGAAAATGATTTTAAGTATGATACGTGGCGTTGTTATACCAAGAAGACGACTAATTAAATAGTCCTTTGGACCAGTAGCCCGCACTTCTGGGTTTCCAGCCTATATATCAATACTGTTTTCAAAAACAGTTACTGTTTAGATCGTACTTTAAAAATAAGTACTGTTTATCAAACAAGTATATACTACGGAATTTTACTAGAAATACAAAGATACTGTATAATACAAAAATATTTTATTCGGATGAACTGGTTGTTGAATCTAATTCATCAATTTGATTTTTACTTTTTCTAAATTCAGATTCTGAATTATCTGAATCAATATACAGTTTATAGATTTTATTCAAAACTTCTTTTTCCAAATTTAATGCATTTAATTTTTGATTGAATTTACAAAAGTTAGACGTATGTCCCTTCTTACCACATGTATAACATGTCAAATCGTTATAAGAAGTTTTATGATATTTTCTTTTATTAGAATCAAATTTGTCATTTTGATAAGATTTATCTTTATAATGTCGTTTAGAATTTTTATTAGGTTTATGTGATCTAGAACACTGGCCATCACATCTTGGAGGAGATGTTATGCCATAATCAAATTGTTTACAATAAGATCCTAATTCTCTTTCAGTTTTACGCATTTCATATTTTAAATTTCTTTGAAGTTTCAAATCATGACAAATTTGTAGACCTTCTTTATAAATTATACTAATTAATTGACCATATGTTAATTTCCTATAAGGTATAGGATTACCATGTTGCTGTTTAATAAAATTCCTAACTTTTTCTCCCAAAAAATAAGGTAATCCCGCCAAGAATTTTTCTTTCCAAAAATCTTGACTTGAATCTTCCCTTAACATTAATCGGGTGAGAAAGATGGTTTTATATTCTTGAAAATCACCTAATGTTCTACATTTAAGATTACTTAGTAATTCCGCATTTTTATCTTTTATGTGAGATGGATCTCCTATAAAATGTAATGAAATAGTAAGAATTAAAGATGACACTGCATCTTGTATTACATCACCATTTTCATCATATATAGGTTGCTCATCTTCATCAATTTTAATTGAATTTAGAATGTCTTCATGTTGTTTTTCAGTGAGATGATAATCCCACCATCCTTTAAGTTGGCCGGTAAAGCCAGCAATTAAGATTTCTGCTATAGTTTTATCAGATATAATTGACTGAGTTTTATAAGCATTTGCAGCCATTGTCATTTGTTGCAAAAGACTTAATATATTATATTCACTTAAACCATCTATGTTCCATTCATAGATTGTTGAAGCATTATATTTAAATTGACTGATAGTGTTCGGTTTATTAATTATACCTAAATCAGGTGCTCTATTTATTATTTCCCTATGATGATTTATTGGATTTATGTCAAATTGTTTTATATCTTCTGAGTTTTCGTCTTGTGATCCAGACTCAAAATCAGAATGTTCTTCTATAATGTTTATAGTTGGAGAAGCCTGAGGGGTATCAGAGCCACTATGGTATAAGTCCGGTGCTTCTTAACTGATACCAACAAAAGCTTACAGGACCGATTAACAGATCTCAACAAAAGCTTATAAGACCGATTAACAGATCTGAATCTTATAAAAGGAATAAATTTAAACGAAGTAAATGCTATGATGAAATTATTTAATATTCCTATTTTAAAGATCAAACATTATACAAATTAATTTATTAAACAAATAAATTTATAACAAGTACTGTTCAAATTAAACTTAAGAAATAGTTACTGTTTATCTTTTTTATATGAACAAACAGTTACTGTTTAAATCAAACAAGCATATAACAATTTATTTCTGATGTGGAAGATCACACTAAGGTGCAACCACAGAGCATACTTATACGACATACAATTTTACGCAAGAACAATTTTATATGGTTTAGGGTTCCTGCAACCTTAACCTGGGATCCCCAGAATTAAGTCAGAGTGTGGAGGGAGAAGAGAAGGATGCCTTCAACAGGGCATTTAATAAGTATCAATTTATAAACAAAATATAAAACTTTATTTAATTACAAAGATTAAATTTGATTTACAAAATTGAAAGACATATACAAAAATTTAAAAGATTAAACTTACAAAGTTTAAAGAATCTCTAACCTTGAATCCTTACAATGAACGTTGGAAGGAGAGGAGAGAGGTTTACTAACTAAGCTTTCGGGCTTAGGATTGCCTATAATTGGACAATGCCTTCACAAAGAGGAGAGGCTCTCTTTAAATAACAAAAGAAAGAATCTTTACTATTTACTTTTTACTGTTGATGAATAGTGATACTTGTCTGCCACTGAATCTTTACTGTGGATGAACAGTGACTTGTCTGCCACCTGTTTAGTTGGAGATAATATCTTGGATTTTTATGAGATCAAATTGAAGGAATAAGGTTCCTTCTGCCTTTTACAAGAAGATGAGGACTATGAGTTGTCCTTCTTTTTACTTTTTTCTTTTTATCTTCACATTTCTTTTCTTTGATTTATCTTTTATCTTTTGATTGTAATAATGGAATATCATCATGAATTGCACTATCGCCATGTGAAGGTGAAGGTGATGATGATAATATAATTTTATCTTTTTCTTTATGCAAAATATTATTGAGACCATTTGGGCCTATTATATGGGCTTGCTAATATACCTATAATATACCCAGGGCAAAAAGAATGACCTGTACAATGGGCCAAGGAATGATACTGGGGGATCATCCTTTAACCATAAGGATACAAATGGGTTGAAAACCATTACAGTATTTTACTAGTGAAATTGAAATGGATTTTTGGCAAATCCACAGCCATTAACGGATTTGATAGCTCTTTACTGTCTACCGTTTGAGACAGAGTAGCCGTATCATAAGCGGATACGATCGCGTTTAAGTTTAGAAGTCATACCTGCGTATCTTCCGCTGAAGAAGATACTATATCATATAAAATCTTTAGAAGGATTTTAGTGGATTGAGGATAAGTATCAATCCAGTGTTTCATATCGCTAGAGAGGGATATTTTAGTGGTAAGGGATGTAATAATAACCTCAATTTGCTCTGAAAGAGCTTGAATGGGTGAGTGGTTTCTCCCAGTAGCGTTCTTTCTTTCCATTGTCCTTGTAAGGCTGCAAGGAAGATTTAAAATAGGCAGAGCAAAATATAGGAAAGTAGTTATAGATAGAGAGATATATAGTAAAGTCAAAAATATGAATTTAAATTATGAAATGAAGCCTTTAGGTGATTTTCAAACTTATAAAACAACTTTTCTCACTCGATTAATGTTAAGGGAAGACTCTAATCAAAGCTTTTGGAAGGAAAAGTTTTTAGCTGGATTACCTTATTTTTTAGGAGAAAAAGTTAGAAACAATATTAAACAACAATTTGGACAACCTATTCCTTATAATAAATTAACATATGGGCAGTTAATTAGTATAATTCAAAAGGAAGGTTTACAAATTTGTCAGGACTTAAAACTTCAAAAAAGATTAAAATATGAAATGCAAAAAACTAAACGAGAATTAGGATCATTTTGTAAGCAATTTGATTACAGTCTCACAACAAACCAACGATGTGATGGTCAATGTTCTAAAATAACTAAACCTAAAAAATATTATAGAAATAAATACTTTAAAAAACAATATAGGTCTACGCCTAGTCAAAATAAATTTTATAGTAAAAAGAGAACAAAACCTTCTTATAAAAACAAAAGTAAACAACCTTCTAAATCTACAACTAAAAATTCTTATAAAAATTTGACTTGTTACAATTGTGGTAAAAAAGGACATACATCTAAATTTTGTAAATTTAATAAAAGATTACATGAATTAAATTTGGAAGATAATGTTTTAAATAAAATTTATGAATTATATATTGATTCGGATTCTTCGGAATCTGAGACTAATGAAAGTGAAAATCAAATTGATGAATTAGGAACTACTACAAGTTCTTCCAGTTCATCAAAATTTTCTTTAAATATGTTATCTAAAGATCAAAGTAATTTATTAACAGTAGTTAATGGAATTGAAGATCAAGAAACTAGAGCTAAACTTCTTAAAAAACTCATCAAAAGTTTTGAAGACGAAGATGACATAAAAAATATTACTCCTAAAATTCAGTCTAATACTTATGATTTAACTACCATATTAAATAAAAATAAACCTAAAAAGGTCGATGCGGATGAATCTACTAAAGAATTATATAAAGAAATTAAGATGCTAAAAAATGAAGTAAAAGAATTAAAAACCCAACTTCAACAAAACTCTAAAAAAATAAAAAAACTAGAATCCCAACTTATTTCTAGTTCTTCCTCAGAAGAAGATGAACCAGATAATAATTTAAAAATAAATGAATTAGATGAAGATGTAGATTGTAATTTTCTCAATTTATTACAAGAAATTACTTCACGAAAATATTTAGTAAAAATAAACATTCAAATAAATGATTTTGTGATAGATGCAATTGCACTCTTTGACACAGGTGCAGATTTAAACTGTATAAAATCTGATCTAGTTCCTAAAAGATATTGGTTAAAAACTAGTGAAAAATTAAGTACAGCCAACAAATCTAAACTTGAAATTATAGGAAAAACAGATGCAATAATCATAGATCAAGCCTTAGAAATACACACAGTATTTTTACTTTCACCCCAGATAAATTATATGGTAATATTAGGCACTCCATTTATAAATCTCATCACACCATATTCAGTTAAAGAGGATTGTATTAAATTTAAAATAAAAAATTGCAAAGCTCAATTGGAATTTACGGAAAAACCTAAAAAGAAACAATTAAATTTACTAAAAGTTCATTCTATTAAAATGTTAGAAATAAATTCTTTAATCAAATCTAAAGAAGAAAACTTAAAAGATTTGCAAAATAATGCATGTTTAAATAGAATTAAAAACCAATTAAATTCTGATGATATCCAAAATAAAATCTCAACTCTAAAAAATTTTATGGAAAACAAATTATGTGCTGACCATCCAAATGCTTTTTGGAATCGTAAACAACACATAGTGGACTTACCATATGAAAAAGATTTTGATGAAAAAACCATTAAAACTAAAGCTAGACCAATTCAGATGAGTCCTGAATTGATTGACCATTGTAAAAATGAAATTCAAGATTTACTTAATAAAAAATTAATTTCTAAATCTCGAAGTCCATGGACTTGTGCAGCTTTTTATGTGAATAAAAACGCTGAAATAGAACGTGGTGCTCCCAGATTAGTAATAAATTATAAACCATTAAATACAGCTTTAAAATGGATTAGGTATCCTATTCCAAATAAAAAAGATCTTTTAAAGCAACTCTATAATGCAAATATTTTTAGTAAATTTGATATGAAATCTGGCTATTGGCAGATTCAAATAGACCCCAAAGACAGATATAAAACAGCATTTACAGTTCCATTTGGCCAATACCAATGGAATGTAATGCCTTTTGGATTAAAAAATGCTCCTTCTGCATTTCAAAGGATCATGAATGATATTTTTAACCCTTATTCTAAATTTTGTATTGTTTATATTGATGATGTGCTTATATTTAGTACAACTCTAGAACATCATTTTAAACATTTAAAAACATTTTGTATGATTATCGAGAAAAATGGTTTAGCATTAAGTAAAGCTAAAATGGATTTGTTTAAAACTAAAATAAGATTTTTAGGACATCATATAGAACAAGGTAAGATTCAACCTATAGAAAGAGCACTTGTTTTTGGTGAAAAATTTCCTGATGAAATTTCTAATAAACCCCAATTACAACGTTTTCTTGGTTGTTTAAATTATGTTATTGATTTTTATCCAAATTTAAATTGCATGATAAAACCTTTACATAATAGACTTTGTAAAAATGCTGGTCCTTGGACAACTCAGCATACTCAACTAGTAAAAAAGATAAAATCATTAGTAAAAGAAATCCCTTACTTATATATTCCTGATCCTAATGCTTTTAAAATTGTTGAAACTGATGCTTCTAATATTGGTTATGGCGGCATTTTAAAACAAAAAATTAATAGTAAAGAAAGAATAATCCAATATACTTCAGGTCATTGGACTTCAACTCAATTAAATTATTCTACCATTAAAAAAGAAATTTTAAGTATTGTTATTTGTATAAATAAATTTCAATCTGATCTTTTAAATCAAAAATTTTTACTTCGTATTGATTGTAAATCTGCAAAAGAAGTTTTGCAGAAAGATGTCCAAAACCTTGCCTCTAAACAAATTTTTGCTCGATGGCAAGCGCTTTTAAGTATTTTTGAATTTGACATAGAATATATTAAAGGCAATGATAATAATATTCCAGACTTTCTAACTAGAGAATTCTTACAGAACAATGGGAAGAAAGAAGGATAAAGGGAAAGAAATTAAACAAGATTCCGGCTCCCCAACTAAAGCTCTTTCTGAGCACTCTGAAGATCTTAGTAAAACCTTAAACACTAAAACCACCTCTCCTAAAGACCTTAAAAAATGGATTGAGGAACTTTCTCAATCTCCTGAAGTAATTAAAGCACTGCAGGGAATGGCATCCTCTTCCACAGAGGACCCAGGTATGTCTTCTAAATCTAAAGCGATCGTATCCGCTCATGATACGACTACTCTGTCTCAAACGATAGACAGTAAAGAGTTATCAAATCCGTTGATGGCTGTGGATTTGCCAAAAATCCAATATAAATCTACTGGTAATATACATAAATGGTTTGATAAAAATTTATTTGATTTTGAAATCGAAGTTGAGGATGGTTATAATCATACTAATCCTTGGCAAATTATAAAAAATTATTATCCTGAGAATTGGTTTTTTATGCCAACAGACTTGTCAAAACCTCAGGCCTATTATAATAATATATTATTAGATACTGAATCAGTAAACATTAAACATACTTTTGATAAAAATGGCATAATTTCCTATTCTTCTATAAAAATAAAACGCGTCATCCATCCTAAGGATTGGCCCGTATCTTCCTTAACAACGCCAGTAAAATTTAAAGGATTACATAAATATAATATGAGTTATAATTATTTTGATTATAAAAAAGCGTGGGATACGATATTTTGTCTTCAAAATCCCACCACTACTCATTCCTGGTTAATATATTTTGATCAAAATATACGCACTGATTTAAAAATCCCAAATTGGTTTAAACGATGGTGGCAGTTTAAAGGAATTTCTGAGGAAATCATTCCTCATGATATCCATTATTTGTACCAGTTCTTTAAAACCCATTATAAACCTAAACCAGAAGAAGTTCATATTCCTTCTTTGATGTATTATTGTATGACCTTCTTCACTCCATGGGTATATCAATGGTATTTTGATTATCAGTATGTTCCAGGAAGCCAGATTCCCATGATAATAAAAAGACATAAAATAAAATGGTGGGGATCATTCAAGAATTCCACTACTGAACATAAAATTAGTCAATGGATCCGCAATAAATTATCCAGCCCATCTAAACCAGCTTTAACCTATGCCCATACATTAGCTATTCAGGATAACCCCCAATTTGGTATCCAAAAAGCCCAATGTCAGGCCCGGTTAGCTGCAGCCAAAACAGCAGAAGAATATAGATTGATCTGTCAAGAGATGTCTGAACAACTCTCAACCAGTTCAAATCAGCCCATAAAACCATCCACCAGTAAAGCCCAAAGTGCATCCTCCAGTAAATCTTCAAACACTACACACCATAAAGGCAAGGGTAAAATCGTTTTACCATCATCCTCATCATCTAGTTCATCTAGTGACGAAAGTGATGACAGCGATATCATAAAAATCCAAAGTAAAGTAGGTAAAAAAGAAAAAATAAAAAGAACAGAAAAGCTAAAAAAGAAAAAGAAGGACACATCGTCGTCCTCATCTTATTCTGAATCATTGTAAACAGGCAGAAGGAACCTTATTCCTTCACTCTTTGTAAAACACCCAACCAAAGCGGCACACAAGTTTTTAGTAAAAGGCCAAAGGACAGCTCAGCAACAGTAAATATCCACTCGCCAACAGTAAATGTCCACTCGCCAACAGTAAAGGTCCATTCGCCAACAGTAAAGGTCAGCTTGGCACAGTAAAAGCAAACAGTAGAGATTCTCCGACAGAGACTACTGTTCACCAACAGTAAAAGCAAACAGTAGAGATTCTCCGACAGAGACTACTGTTCACCAACAGTAAAAGCAAACAGTCGAGATTCTCCGACAGAGACTACTGTTCACCAACAGTAAAAGCAAACAGTAGAGATTCTTCGACAGAAACTACTGTTCACCAACAGTAAAAGTAAATAGTAAAGATTCCAAGATTTTTATTTAAGGGAGCCTTTTCCCCTTGTGAAGGCATCGCATGTAAACACATATTATAACATATACTCCCATATAGGCGTAGTGAATCTCCCCCTAAACTATCTCCCTCCTTTCCCAGTTCGATTGTAGAAGATTACAAGTTGAAAGTCTTAAAATTCTTGTAAGTTAAAACTAATTTAAGTTTATCATTTAAAGTTTAATTTTTGTATTTAAATATTGTAATACTATTTTGTTATTTCAATTATTTATTTTCGTAAATATAAATTGCTACTTATTAAAGCCCTGTTAAAGGCTTCATTCTCTTCTCCCTCCACACTCTGACTTAGTTCTGGGGATCCCAGACTAAGGGTGCAGGAACCCTCAACCTAAATTAAAATATAATCAATTAAAATTGGTTGAGTTAATTGATAAATATTAAATTGATTTGAGTTTGTTTGTTGTATAAGTATGCTCTGTGGTTGCACCTTAGTGTGATCTTCCACATCAGAAATATCATTCTTGTATGTTCATAAACATATACTGTTCACTTACTATTCAGATTAAAATATATACTGTTCATCTTTAAACAAGTACTGTTAAAATTAAAGTATTGATATAAAGGCTGGAAACCCAGAAGTGCGGGCTACTGGTCCTAAGGTCTATTAATTTAGACATCTTCTTGGTATAACAACGCCACGTATCATACTTAAATGATTCATTGTTTTGTAAATCATATTGATAATAGTGTATTAATTGATATATATTTAAATGATATCTTGATTAATATGTATATTGATAATGATCGTTGTTTAGTACATGCTTATGTAGGTTTTAATATGTATGATATGTTTATTAATTTATAATTTATAAAATTCAACTTAATATCTGAGTAATTAAACGGTCCTTTTCTCTTTTGTTGGTATCAGAGCCACTATGGTATAAGTCCGGTGCTTCTTAACTGAGCCGGCATCCAGATCCATGGAGGGTTCTCACTGTGAGAACCCTCCATGGATCTGGATGCCGGCTCAGTTAAGAAGCACCGGACTTATACCATAGTGGCTCTGATACCAACAAAAGAGAAAAGGACCGTTTAATTACTCAGATATTAAGTTGAATTTTATAAATCAAAGCTATAGGAATTGATCCTTGCTTCATCTTATAATTATGGGTTTTAATTTCTAAAACTATACTTTCTAAAATATTTAAATCATTTAATGAGACAGTCATATCCGGATAGACCTCAAAAGAGATCGGTCCTTCACTTAAGCTAGTCTCAACTGATCCTAATAAAGAATCTTGAAAATTTAAAAATCTAGCATCTCTTACTACTGCTAGAATACTAGTATTTAATCCTTCTCTGGTTAAAGGTTTTATTCCTACTTGAATTAATCCTATATGAATATATTTATATTTTTTACTTTTATGATGTTGCAAAGTTTTAGAAGACAAAAGAGTTATCCTTTCAAAAGGTTTACTTAATTGGAAATCTCTTTCTTCGGTTTTAATTACATAATCTGTTTTAAATAAATTAAATTTAGAAATTTTATAAATTTGTTCTTTATCAACTTTAGGAATTTCCCATTCATCAATAGCTTTACTAAAATCCTGTAAAATTAATTCATTTCTATTTATTACCCTTTTAATTTCGGAGTTATCTGAGTCTTCAGATCTATTACTACTAGCCGATCTACATAATAAAGGATCCATTTTATTAGATAGCATAGATTTTAATGACAGTGGTTCTGTTATGATATCTCAAGAACTCGGCCAGGTTATACCCTTCAACTGCCCTACCAATCGGGACTTACACACGGGTTCAAAAATAGGCCACTTACTGTATCTGATATCTCAGTTGAACCATATCAAGACAACCTATGATATATTATAAATTGGAGTCTTTATATGTATACCAACAAACAGATCTAAATCCTTAGGCTCTGATACCAACAAATCCACGTAATCCAGGCGTGGAGCCCAGGATCGTGACAACCTGCGGTACCTCAGAACCACTTTTCACGCATGTTGCCTCTCGACAACTACAACCTGACTTATGGGCCGCGTATACATAGCGCAGACACCCTGCGGGATATCCTGGAGGTAAGAGCCTGTGTTTCGTCACAGTGTCTCACAGTGAGAACCCTCCATGGATCTGGATGCCGGCTCAGTTAAGAAGCACCGGACTTATACCATAGTGGCTCTGATACCAACAAAAGAGAAAAGGACCGTTTAATTACTCAGATATTAAGTTGAATTTTATAAATTATAAATTAATAAACATATCATACATATTAAAACCTACATAAGCATGTACTAAACAACGATCATTATCAATATACATATTAATCAAGATATCATTTAAATATATATCAATTAATACACTATTATCAATATGATTTACAAAACAATGAATCATTTAAGTATGATACGTGGCGTTGTTATACCAAGAAGATGTCTAAATTAATAGACCTTAGGACCAGTAGCCCGCACTTCTGGGTTTCCAGCCTTTATATCAATACTTTAATTTTAACAGTACTTGTTTAAAGATGAACAGTATATATTTTAATCTGAACAGTAAGTGAACAGTATATGTTTATGAACATACAAGAATGATATTTCTGATGTGGAAGATCACACTAAGGTGCAACCACAGAGCATACTTATACAACAAACAAACTCAAATCAATTTAATATTTATCAATTAACTCAACCAATTTTAATTGATTATATTTTAATTAAGGTTGAGGGTTCCTGCACCCTTAGTCTGGGATCCCCAGAACTAAGTCGGAGTGTGGAGGGAGAAGAGAATGAAGCCTTTAACAGGGCTTTAATAAGTAGCAATTTCTATTTACGAAAATAAATAATTGAAATAACAAAATAGTATTACAATATTTAAATACAAAAATTAAACTTTAAATGATAAACTTAAATTAGTTTTAACTTACAAGAATTTTAAGACTTTCAACTTGTAATCCTCTACAATCGAACTGGGAAAGGAGGGAGATAGTTTAGGGGGAGATTCACTACGCCTATATGGGAGTATATGTTATAATATGTGTTTACATGCGATGCCTTCACAAGGGGAAAAGGCTCCCTTAAATAAAAATCTTGAAATCTTTACTATTTACTTTTACTGTTGGTGAACAGTAGTTTCTGTCGAAGAATCTCTACTGTTTGCTTTTACTGTTGGTGAACAGTAGTCTCTGTCGGGTATTACAGGACCGATTAACAGATCTGAATCTTATAAAAGGAATAAATTTAAACGAAGTAAATGCTATGATGAAATTATTTAATATTCCTATTTTAAAGATCAAACATTATACAAATTAATTTATTAAACAAATAAATTTATAACAAGTACTGTTCAAATTAAACTTAAGAAATAGTTACTGTTTATCTTTTTTATATGAACAAACAGTTACTGTTTAAATCAAACAAGCATATAACAATTTATTTCTGATGTGGAAGATCACACTAAGGTGCAACCACAGAGCATACTTATACGACATACAATTTTACGCAAGAACAATTTTATATGGTTTAGGGTTCCTGCAACCTTAACCTGGGATCCCCAGAATTAAGTCAGAGTGTGGAGGGAGAAGAGAAGGATGCCTTCAACAGGGCATTTAATAAGTATCAATTTATAATCAAAATATAAAACTTTATTTAATTACAAAGATTAAATTTGATTTACAAAATTGAAAGACATATACAAAAATTTAAAAGATTAAACTTACAAAGTTTAAAGAATCTCTAACCTTGAATCCTTACAATGAACGTTGGAAGGAGAGGAGAGAGGTTTACTAACTAAGCTTTCGGGCTTAGGATTGCCTATAATTGGACAATGCCTTCACAAAGAGGAGAGGCTCTCTTTAAATAACAAAAGAAAGAATCTTTACTATTTACTTTTTACTGTTGATGAATAGTGATACTTGTCTGCCACTGAATCTTTACTGTGGATGAACAGTGACTTGTCTGCCACCTGTTTAGTTGCCTTTTTACTGTTGATGAATAGTGATACTTGTCTGCCACCGAATCTTTACTGTGGATGAACAGTTGGTATAAATATAAATGAAACGGTAAAAGGTAAAGAAAAAGTACAATCTCATATGTTTAAACCTTTTCAAATTTCCCAATCAAGTAAAAAAACAATTTGTAAATCAATTAAAAGATCAATTAAGTAAAATTCAAGTTCGATCTGCGACTACCCAACATGTAGCTCAGGATACTCCTCCATCATCAGCATCAAGAAATATAAATATAATTGAAGAAAACACCAACTCTGATGTAAGTGAACCTGACTCAGAAGATGTTAAGCAATTTGAATTAAATCCTATAAATCATCATAGAGAAATAGTGAGTAGGGCACCAGACCTAGGTATAATTGATAAACCTAATACTATATCTCAATTTAAATATAATGCTTCCACAATCTATGAATGGAACATAGATAGTCTAAGTGAATATAATATATTAAGTATTTTGCAACAAATGACAATGGCTGCAAATGCTTATAAAACCCAGTCAACTATTTCTGATAAAGCTATAGCAGAAATCCTCATTGCGGGATTTACTGGACAACTTAAAGGTTGGTGGGATTATCACCTTACTGACCAACAACATGAAGAAATCTTAAATTCAATAAAAGTGGATGAGGACGAAAACCCTATATTTGATGAAAATGGTGAAGTAATTCAGGATGCTGTGTCATCTTTAATTCTCACTATCTCATTACATTTTATTGGTGATCCGTCTCACATAAAAGATAAAAATGCAGAATTATTAAGTAATCTTAAATGTAGAAATTTAGGTGATTTTCAAACTTATAAAACAACTTTTCTCACTCGATTAATGTTAAGGGAAGACTCTAATCAAAGCTTTTGGAAGGAAAAGTTTTTAGTTGGATTACCTTATTTTTTAGGAGAAAAAGTTAGAAACAATATTAAACAACAATTTGGACAACCTATTCCTTATAATAAATTAACATATGGGCAGTTAATTAGTATAATTCAAAAGGAAGGTTTACAAATTTGTCAGGACTTAAAACTTCAAAAAAGATTAAAATATGAAATGCAAAAAACTAAACGAGAATTAGGATCATTTTGTAAGCAATTTGATTACAGTCTCACAACAAACCAACGATGTGATGGTCAATGTTCTAAAATAACTAAACCTAAAAAATATTATAGAAATAAATACTTTAAAAAACAATATAGGTCTACGCCTAGTCAAGATAAATTTTATAGTAAAAAGAGAACAAAACCTTCTTATAAAAACAAAAGTAAACAACCTTCTAAATCTACAACTAAAAATTCTTATAAAAATTTGACTTGTTACAATTGTGGTAAAAAAGGACATACATCTAAATTTTGTAAATTTAATAAAAGATTACATGAATTAAATTTGGAAGATAATGTTTTAAATAAAATTTATGAATTATATATTGATTCGGATTCTTCGGAATCTGAGACTAATGAAAGTGAAAATCAAATTGATGAATTAGGAACTACTACAAGTTCTTCCAGTTCATCAAAATTTTCTTTAAATATGTTATCTAAAGATCAAAGTAATTTATTAACAGTAGTTAATGGAATTGAAGATCAAGAAACTAGAGCTAAACTTCTTAAAAAACTCATCAAAAGTTTTGAAGACGAAGATGACATAAAAAATATTACTCCTAAAATTCAGTCTAATACTTATGATTTAACTACCATATTAAATAAAAATAAACCTAAAAAGGTCGATGCGGATGAATCTACTAAAGAATTATATAAAGAAATTAAGATGCTAAAAAATGAAGTAAAAGAATTAAAAACCCAACTTCAACAAAACTCTAAAAAAATAAAAAAACTAGAATCCCAACTTATTTCTAGTTCTTCCTCAGAAGAAGATGAACCAGATAATAATTTAAAAATAAATGAATTAGATGAAGATGTAGATTGTAATTTTCTCAATTTATTACAAGAAATTACTTCACGAAAATATTTAGTAAAAATAAACATTCAAATAAATGATTTTGTGATAGATGCAATTGCACTCTTTGACACAGGTGCAGATTTAAACTGTATAAAATCTGATCTAGTTCCTAAAAGATATTGGTTAAAAACTAGTGAAAAATTAAGTACAGCCAACAAATCTAAACTTGAAATTATAGGAAAAACAGATGCAATAATCATAGATCAAGCCTTAGAAATACACACAGTATTTTTACTTTCACCCCAGATAAATTATATGGTAATATTAGGCACTCCATTTATAAATCTCATCACACCATATTCAGTTAAAGAGGATTGTATTAAATTTAAAATAAAAAATTGCAAAGCTCAATTGGAATTTACGGAAAAACCTAAAAAGAAACAATTAAATTTACTAAAAGTTCATTCTATTAAAATGTTAGAAATAAATTCTTTAATCAAATCTAAAGAAGAAAACTTAAAAGATTTGCAAAATAATGCATGTTTAAATAGAATTAAAAACCAATTAAATTCTGATGATATCCAAAATAAAATCTCAACTCTAAAAAATTTTATGGAAAACAAATTATGTGCTGACCATCCAAATGCTTTTTGGAATCGTAAACAACACATAGTGGACTTACCATATGAAAAAGATTTTGATGAAAAAACCATTAAAACTAAAGCTAGACCAATTCAGATGAGTCCTGAATTGATTGACCATTGTAAAAATGAAATTCAAGATTTACTTAATAAAAAATTAATTTCTAAATCTCGAAGTCCATGGTCTTGTGCAGCTTTTTATGTGAATAAAAACGCTGAAATAGAACGTGGTGCTCCCAGATTAGTAATAAATTATAAACCATTAAATACAGCTTTAAAATGGATTAGGTATCCTATTCCAAATAAAAAAGATCTTTTAAAGCAACTCTATAATGCAAATATTTTTAGTAAATTTGATATGAAATCTGGCTATTGGCAGATTCAAATAGACCCCAAAGACAGATATAAAACAGCATTTACAGTTCCATTTGGCCAATACCAATGGAATGTAATGCCTTTTGGATTAAAAAATGCTCCTTCTGAATTTCAAAGGATCATGAATGATATTTTTAACCCTTATTCTAAATTTTGTATTGTTTATATTGATGATGTGCTTATATTTAGTACAACTCTAGAACATCATTTTAAACATTTAAAAACATTTTGTATGATTATCGAGAAAAATGGTTTAGCATTAAGTAAAGCTAAAATGGATTTGTTTAAAACTAAAATAAGATTTTTAGGACATCATATAGAACAAGGTAAGATTCAACCTATAGAAAGAGCACTTGTTTTTGGTGAAAAATTTCCTGATGAAATTTCTAATAAACCCCAATTACAACGTTTTCTTGGTTGTTTAAATTATGTTATTGATTTTTATCCAAATTTAAATTGCATGATAAAACCTTTACATAATAGACTTTGTAAAAATGCTGGTCCTTGGACAACTCAGCATACTCAACTAGTAAAAAAGATAAAATCATTAGTAAAAGAAATCCCTTACTTATATATTCCTGATCCTAATGCTTTTAAAATTGTTGAAACTGATGCTTCTAATATTGGTTATGGCGGCATTTTAAAACAAAAAATTAATAGTAAAGAAAGAATAATCCAATATACTTTAGGTCATTGGACTTCAACTCAATTAAATTATTCTACCATTAAAAAAGAAATTTTAAGTATTGTTATTTGTATAAATAAATTTCAATCTGATCTTTTAAATCAAAAATTTTTACTTCGTATTGATTGTAAATCTGCAAAAGAAGTTTTGCAGAAAGATGTCCAAAACCTTGCCTCTAAACAAATTTTTGCTCGATGGCAAGCGCTTTTAAGTATTTTTGAATTTGACATAGAATATATTAAAGGCAATGATAATAATATTCCAGACTTTCTAACTAGAGAATTCTTACAGAACAATGGGAAGAAAGAAGGATAAAGGGAAAGAAATTAAACAAGATTCCGGCTCCCCAACTAAAGCTCTTTCTGAGCACTCTGAAGATCTTAGTAAAACCTTAAACACTAAAACCACCTCTCCTAAAGACCTTAAAAAATGGATTGAGGAACTTTCTCAATCTCCTGAAGTAATTAAAGCACTGCAGGGAATGGCATCCTCTTCCACAGAGGACCCAGGTATGTCTTCTAAATCTAAAGCGATCGTATCCGCTCATGATACGACTACTCTGTCTCAAACGGTAGACAGTAAAGAGTTATCAAATCCGTTGATGGCTGTGGATTTGCCAAAAATCCAATATAAATCTACTGGTAATATACATAAATGGTTTGATAAAAATTTATTTGATTTTGAAATCGAAGTTGAGGATGGTTATAATCATACTAATCCTTGGCAAATTATAAAAAATTATTATCCTGAGAATTGGTTTTTTATGCCAACAGACTTGTCAAAACCTCAGGCCTATTATAATAATATATTATTAGATACTGAATCAGTAAACATTAAACATACTTTTGATAAAAATGGCATAATTTCCTATTCTTCTATAAAAATAAAACGCGTCATCCATCCTAAGGATTGGCCCGTATCTTCCTTAACAACGCCAGTAAAATTTAAAGGATTACATAAATATAATATGAGTTATAATTATTTTGATTATAAAAAAGCGTGGGATACGATATTTTGTCTTCAAAATCCCACCACTACTCATTCCTGGTTAATATATTTTGATCAAAATATACGCACTGATTTAAAAATCCCAAATTGGTTTAAACGATGGTGGCAGTTTAAAGGAATTTCTGAGGAAATCATTCCTCATGATATCCATTATTTGTACCAGTTCTTTAAAACCCATTATAAACCTAAACCAGAAGAAGTTCATATTCCTTCTTTGATGTATTATTGTATGACCTTCTTCACTCCATGGGTATATCAATGGTATTTTGATTATCAGTATGTTCCAGGAAGCCAGATTCCCATGATAATAAAAAGACATAAAATAAAATGGTGGGGATCATTCAAGAATTCCACTACTGAACATAAAATTAGTCAATGGATCCGCAATAAATTATCCAGCCCATCTAAACCAGCTTTAACCTATGCCCATACATTAGCTATTCAGGATAACCCCCAATTTGGTATCCAAAAAGCCCAATGTCAGGCCCGGTTAGCTGCAGCCAAAACAGCAGAAGAATATAGATTGATCTGTCAAGAGATGTCTGAACAACTCTCAACCAGTTCAAATCAGCCCATAAAACCATCCACCAGTAAAGCCCAAAGTGCATCCTCCAGTAAATCTTCAAACACTACACACCATAAAGGCAAGGGTAAAATCGTTTTACCATCATCCTCATCATCTAGTTCATCTAGTGACGAAAGTGATGACAGCGATATCATAAAAATCCAAAGTAAAGTAGGTAAAAAAGAAAAAGAAAGAAAAAAGAAGTTAAAACAGAAAGAAAAAATAAAAAGAAAAGAAAAGCTAAAAAAGAAAAAGAAGGACACATCGTCGTCCTCATCTTATTCTGAATCATTGTAAACAGGCAGAAGGAACCTTATTCCTTCACTCTTTGTAAAACACCCAACCAAAGCGGCACACAAGTTTTTAGTAAAAGGCCAAAGGACAGCTCAGCAACAGTAAATATCCACTCGCCAACAGTAAAGGTCCATTCGCCAACAGTAAAGGTCAGCTTGGCACAGTAAAAGCAAACAGTAGAGATTCTCCGACAGAGACTACTGTTCACCAACAGTAAAAGCAAACAGTAGAGATTCTCCGACAGAGACTACTGTTCACCAACAGTAAAAGCAAACAGTCGAGATTCTCCGACAGAGACTACTGTTCACCAACAGTAAAAGCAAACAGTAGAGATTCTTCGACAGAAACTACTGTTCACCAACAGTAAAAGTAAATAGTAAAGATTCCAAGATTTTTATTTAAGGGAGCCTTTTCCCCTTGTGAAGGCATCGCATGTAAACACATATTATAACATATACTCCCATATAGGCGTAGTGAATCTCCCCCTAAACTATCTCCCTCCTTTCCCAGTTCGATTGTAGAGGATTACAAGTTGAAAGTCTTAAAATTCTTGTAAGTTAAAACTAATTTAAGTTTATCATTTAAAGTTTAATTTTTGTATTTAAATATTGTAATACTATTTTGTTATTTCAATTATTTATTTTCGTAAATATAAATTGCTACTTATTAAAGCCCTGTTAAAGGCTTCATTCTCTTCTCCCTCCACACTCTGACTTAGTTCTGGGGATCCCAGACTAAGGGTGCAGGAACCCTCAACTTTAATTAAAATATAATCAATTAAAATTGGTTGAGTTAATTGATAAATATTAAATTGATTTGAGTTTGTTTGTTGTATAAGTATGCTCTGTGGTTGCACCTTAGTGTGATCTTCCACATCAGAAATATCATTCTTGTATGTTCATAAACATATACTGTTCACTTACTGTTCAGATTAAAATATATACTGTTCATCTTTAAACAAGTACTGTTAAAATTAAAGTATTGATATAAAGGCTGGAAACCCAGAAGTGCGGGCTACTGGTCCTAAGGTCTATTAATTTAGACATCTTCTTGGTATAACAACGCCACGTATCATACTTAAATGATTCATTGTTTTGTAAATCATATTGATAATAGTGTATTAATTGATATATATTTAAATGATATCTTGATTAATATGTATATTGATAATGATCGTTGTTTAGTACATGCTTATGTAGGTTTTAATATGTATGATATGTTTATTAATTTATAATTTATAAAATTCAACTTAATATCTGAGTAATTAAACGGTCCTTTTCTCTTTTGTAATTAAACGGTCCTTTTCTCTTTTGTTGGTATCAGAGCCACTATGGTATAAGTCCGGTGCTTCTTAACTGAGCTGGCATCCAGATCCATGGAGGGTTCTCACTGTGAGACACTGTGACGAAACACAGGCTCTTACCTCCAGGATATCCCGCAGGGTGTCTGCGCTATGTATACGCGGCCCATAAGTCAGGTTGTAGTTGTCGAGAGGCAACATGCGTGAAAAGTGGTTCTGAGGTACCGCAGGTTGTCACGATCCTGGGCTCCACGCCTGGATTACGTGGATTTGTATTACAAAATTTAGATGTGTGTCCTATTTTACCACAATGATAACAAGTTATGATTTTTGATTTTTTATACGAAATTTTCTTCGATTTTTTATTGCATTTACAAACTTTAGCTGTATGACCGTGTTTTCCACAAGTATAACAATTTAAATCTTTATACGATTTTTTAATTGATTTTTCCTTATGTTTTTTAGGAGATGTAGATGTTTGTGTGTGATCATTTTTACAAATTAATTGTGATTCTAGACATGTTACTGGATTTACACCTTTATCAGATTGATTTTCTTTAATTAAGTTATACCAATCAAAGAATTGTATTTCATTTTGCCTATTTAGTTTATAGTCTAAATATTCAGATTTTAATTCTTCAAAAGGATAAGTTTTGAGAATCTGCTTCATTTTAATTAAGTTTTTTATTTTAGATATTTCATTTAATAAATCTTTTTCAATATCTTTTTTAGTTAAAATATTGAGGTTTTTAGCAACTGTAGAAACATTTACTGTAGAGATCTTAAAACCATTTTTATCAGGAACAATTACTGTAGAAATCATCTTTTCATCAATAGCTTTATAATCATCCTTAGAAATTAATTCATTTCTATTAATAATCCTTTGAATTTTTGAAGATTCAAAATCATTCCATTTAAGACTATTAGCAGATCTACATAATAAAGGATCCATGTTCTAATACCAACAAGTTAGGGATCATCGCCTGGTTATACCCTTCACTGCCCAACAATCAACTCAAAAAGGGACTTACAACGGGTTCAGTAGGCATACCCAAACTTTTCCACGGTATTTCAGTCGGCTTCCTCTATCATAATAGATTTACTAACAGTGTTAAATGTTCAGGCTCTGATACCAACAAAAGCTTACAGGACCGATTAACAGATCTGAATCTTATAAAAGGAATAAATTTAAACGAAGTAAATGCTATGATGAAATTATTTAATATTCAAACTTTTAAAGATCAAACATTATACAAATTAATTTATTAAACAAATAAATTTATAACAAGTACTGTTCAAATTAAACTTAAGAAATAGTTACTGTTTATCTTTTTTATATGAACAAACAGTTACTGTTTAAATCAAACAAGCATATAACAATTTATTTCTGATGTGGAAGATCACACTAAGGTGCAACCACAGAGCATACTTATACGACATACAATTTTACGCAAGAACAATTTTATATGGTTTAGGGTAAAAAATAATAAATAATAAATAAAATAATAATAAATAAAAAAAAAAGGAAGAAAAAGAGAGAAGAAACTGACCAGATTTTTGGTGGCTTGAAAAAAAAGGAGTGAAAAAAAAAACAGCCAAAAAGCAGCTTAAATAGAGGAAAGGCGCGCCCGTAGGCAGCCCAGCCTGGCAGCCCAGCCGTCGGAGCTGGGAGCCCGGCAGCCGGAGCCGGCGGCCACCGCCAAAAAAAAAAA